>NW_015536496.1:502448-509279 GCF_001515605.1 Sinocyclocheilus anshuiensis | reverse complement strand
TTGATTTTTGGCTGTTTGTTATCTGTCATACATGACGGTGCATGTCGTCTCCATGTCTTGATTTCAGCTCACAGCGTCAATGCTTTTTGCTCTTGTAGGTTTAGCGTTTGCTTTATTTGCCTCCATTCTCACACACACGCATGACAGTAAGCATTTATTCTCAGCTCTCAGCACACAAGAGCAAAATGCTTCAGACGGGGCGAGTCAGACTGTCATTGCATGCTGATGAACAAAGATGCTTTGTCTGGACGCTGGAGTCACTGCAGCTCACACAATGACCATCAGTTACTAATATGTGCTTTCACTGTATGGCTTCATGATGGGCAAGACCGAAAAATAGCATGCCTCAAGTGCATTATTGATTATTGACAAAACATTTAATGCCTAATAAAAATTAACACCCAGCTTTGCTCTGTTAATGCATGATGTGTTTTATTAACTGTCCTTTAGATGGCACTGTTGTGCTGGATTGAGCTCCTGCATGAGCTCTGGATTTATAAACATTCATCATGATTATAGAAAGTTTCTCTTTGCTGTTCTTGCAGGAAGTAAGTAGGGCAGAGAATATAGATCTGTGAGCTGCAGCCGATGCAGATGTCCAGGGAATAGAGCCATTTTTAAACACGTCTTCATTTATTTATTTATTTGCATATTTGTGGGCGGGGCAGTGCATGCTGCGTGCGACGAGGCTGATGAGACAGAATGATTGACAGGTGTGAAGTACTAACCAGTGCTGTTGTTCTCTTCCCGTCTGCTGTGTGTTTCTGCCCTGCGTTGTGTCTGTTTCCGCCCCGTGTCTCGCTTCAGACGACTAGATCTTCTGGTCGTGGCTGCGGCTGCGGCTGCGTCTCGATGCCTCTTCTTCTCCTCTCGCTCACGCCGCTGAACCTTCTGGAAAACCCATTCCTGACACCACCTTCAAAAGCCTCAGCTTTACACCCTGCTTAAGGACTTGGGATGTGTTGAGAGACGGAGAAAACCCTGATTCCAAACCCTAGTGAGCTGCTGTCTGCATAGGCTGCTGCCTTCTAAGGGGCCATTCACACAGGACATGTTCAGTTTTATTAAACCATTGCGACTAGCATTGAGTACAGTTTCACTTTTATCAATTCTGATTCTGCATGTAGAATCCGGTTCTTATTAAATCTCGGTTGAGATTAAAATATTTACAAAAATTTGCCTACCTTTTATTCCTGGCACATTTAGGCTATAATCACTACTGCCACCTCAATATTTAACTAAATAACATTTATTTAACATTCAAGTAAATTCATAAATTCTTAACATTCAAGTAAATACTACAGATATTGAATAATAAAATCCTAAAAAAAAAAAAAACTTATTGGTTTTCACACTGAATTAAATAAACATTATTATTAAAGCTACAAAAGTGATTCAGTAATAAGCAGTGAATGATTTTCCAAATAGGAACCGGTTCTCGATACCCAACCCTACTCGTGACATGTCTGGCTGATTTTAACACAGAAATCAGGTAAAGTGTTGTTGGGTAAAATATGCATTTTTCTGATAATGCGTTACTCAAAATGCATAAAATCATGGAACACAAAAGTTGGGTAAAATATTGTATAAAATATGCATTTTACTAATAAAGTGATACAAAACACAAAACATGGCATTCAAAAACTATATTAAACTGTGTAAAATATGCATTTTTCTGATAATGTATTACTCAAAATGCATAAAAACATGGAACACAAAAGTTGGGTAAAATTTTGGATAAAATATGCTTTTTACTAATAATATGATACTCAATTCACAAACACATGGGACACAAAAATTGAGTATAATATTGGGTAAAATGTGTTTTTCTAATAATGTGATACTCAAAACACAAACATATGGGACTGATAAATTGAGGAAAAGTTATCAATTTTTAATTAAAGAGTTTTTATTAATATTCGTCCTTAATAAAAGTGTCTTAAAAGGCAGCAAAATCATGTCGCCTGACTTTTTAGACCAGCCATTAATTCGGGAGCACACTATGATGCCTTAAAATGCTGACAATGTAGGTGGCTCACTAGGTTTTGGAACACTGTCTGGTTGTCAGACACACTCCAGCCTCTCATTTAAAGACATTTTTCCTCTTCCTCGTCGGCAAAGTCATCTCAGCCACACTGTACAGCAGCATCAGCGGCCGCGGGACGCTCCAAAAATCCCTCCGTAGGCTCATGGGAAACGGGATCTTTTGAGGGAACAGTAGCTCAGAGTGAGAGTTGATATATCTGGTGATGACAGACCGCGGACACACACACACACACACGATCTGTTTACCGTCTCACTGTCAGGCCTTTCTTCTTTCTCATGCACATTTCACCAGTTAAAGTCAACATGAAATGACAATTAACCCCATTTACTTTGCACATTTCTAGTCTTATTGTGAATGTTTTATCAGAGCACATAAAAAAAAAACATTTTTCATATAAACAATTTGTTTAGTCACTTTTTTAGGCTGCTGTAGTGTCAGTGAATTGATTAATGCTAGTTAATGTGATAAATGTGACAGCAATAATATCAAATAGAGAGTAGAGGGTTATTACAGTAAACTAAAACATAAATACAAAAACATTTTTGTTACTAGAATAAAATAATATTGAAATTAATTTTTCAGGTAATGTTTATTTTATATAAACATTAGCTGAAATATTTAAAAATATATATATTTTATTTTATTATTTCAGCTAGTTTGCTAGATTTCTTATTTTAATTAGTTTGAATCGTATCTACTAAAATAACTAAATTTTAAATTCATAAAAGCTATACAGACAAAATAAAAAAGCACAAGAAAATTACTACAACTTAAAAAATTGAATATAAATACAAAAACATTTTTGTTACTAGAATAAAATAATATTGAAATTAATTTTTCAGGTAATGTTTATTTTATATAAACATTAGCTGAAATATTTAAAAATATATATATTTTATTTTATTATTTCAGCTAGTTTGCTAGATTTCTTATTTTAATTAGTTTGAATCGTATCTACTAAAATAACTAAATTTTAAATTCATAAAAACTATACAGACATAAAATAAAAAAGCACAAGAAAATTACTACAACTTAAAAAATTGAATAAATAAACTGAAAATATTAATAAAAACAAAACAATAATATCTAATTGATAGTTAAATAACACTGTCTGACTCTGAATATCCTGTTTCAGCCCAAAATGCATCACAGTGCAGAAGTATGTGGTTTGTGAATGTAATTTCATGTTGGCTTTAAGTCTGTTTTTGTCTTAATATCCTAGAGAGACTTTATTACTTGTGATAATCACTTGATAACCTGTAAACATGCACCGTCTGTATGTCATGAGTTCTGATGCACACAGCTTTGTTTATCATCATACAGCAGTCGCCCAAAGAGACGTGTTGTGTTTTCATTGCTGCATTTGATTATACAGTAAGATGCATCCTACACACAAACATATGCATATGTACTTGTGTCTGGCTATGTTAAAGCTCACTACTTTGAGAGCTCAGCTGCCAAAGTTCATCATCACACACACACACACACACACACACACTGGCAGCCTGTCGCAGTCTCAGCAGCGTTTATATAATCTGTCTAAGGCCAGAAAATTGACAAAAAATGTTGAAACTTCAGATGTTTGTGTCATTAAAGCCATTTGATGTAGGTATGTAGTTTTCAGAAGAGTTTGTGTTTATTTCAGGCCTGACGATGCACTCAGTTGTTGTTTTTTTTAGCTGATGTGTTTCCTTTACACAGCTCTTTCTTTCAGCTGTACATTTGTTTTTAACAAGTGCATGTGTTTTTAATGATTGATTGATTTGTCTGTTTTTCTAGTCTTCTATGTGGTTTTAATGAACTCACAGAAACCTTTTTCTGCCCAACACTATTAAAAGGACTGAAAATGTGTTTATTTCATGCATTATATTCATAGGATGTCTCTGCTTGCAAAAGTGCATTTTTAAAGGTGAGGTGTGCCATTTTTTGCAACACTAGCAGTACCAAAAATTTGTTATTTTATTTTATTTTAATTTCCCCCACATGCCCTTGGTCTTTTATTGTATATAAAATATTGTAGAATATAATATTATAGAATTATATAATAATACTAGCAGCTGAAACACTTTGCAACTCTGTATGGTGCTTCAAATGCCGCAGAAATCACACGCTGCATCTTAAGAGATGGATTGATTGAAATTGCACTTAAAGCAGATCTCATTTAACCCTGAGTCTTACGATGTGACTGTTTAACCAGAAACCAAGAAAGGCTTCAAACACGCTGCTGTTGCTTCTTCCTCCACTTACACACATGCTGGCTGCTGTAGTCTTTATTACGTCTGATGTACGTGTAGATTTTTCTAGTGTCCACACAGTTAATAAAGTTTTTATCGACTGTATCTGACTGTCTAAACTGTCTGTCCTTGTACTTGGAAATCTGGTTATTTGTTACAGTATTGATTTTGGAGACATTTTGGATGAACGTCTTGTATGGCTGGTCGGGATGTTCACGTTACCACATCACTGTTTTAATAGAGAAACACAATCACAATGTTAAACTTTCTGGGGAATTTGACAAATGGCTGCATATTAAAGGGATAGTTCACTTAAAAATAGAAGAATAGCATTGGACCCCATTGACTTTCACTGTATGGAGAAAAAATCACTTTTTGTTTTTCACAGACAAAGGGAAGTCAGTATGTTAATTCTAATCTTTTCGTTGGTTTTTACTCCTCGTCATGACTCCAGCAGCTCCAGTAACGCGTGTGTTTGGGCGGCGTCTCTGCGGCAGTGGCTCCTGCGGGAGCTCTATATGGGTCAGCCTGGCCTACTTGAGTCTGTTTTAGGGCTGGATGGCCCCGCAGCAGATGTGCTCGATCTGGAGCCGTTGTGTCCCTGATTCTCCAGAGGACGGGAACCTGTGAGTCCATCTCTCATCCAGCTGTGCCCACTGCACAATCAATCACGCGTTTTGTTTTTTATTTTATTTTAATTTCCCCCACATGCCCTTGGTCTTTTATTGTATATAAAATATTGTAGAATATAATATTATAGAATTATATAATAATACTAGCAGCTGAAACACTTTGCAACTCTGTATGGTGCTTCAAATGCCGCAGAAATCACACGCTGCATCTTAAGAGATGGATTGATTGAAATTGCACTTAAAGCAGATCTCATTTAACCCTGAGTCTTACGATGTGACTGTTTAACCAGAAACCAAGAAAGGCTTCAAACACGCTGCTGTTGCTTCTTCCTCCACTTACACACATGCTGGCTGCTGTAGTCTTTATTACGTCTGATGTACGTGTAGATTTTTCTAGTGTCCACACAGTTAATAAAGTTTTTATCGACTGTATCTGACTGTCTAAACTGTCTGTCCTTGTACTTGGAAATCTGGTTATTTGTTACAGTATTGATTTTGGAGACATTTTGGATGAACGTCTTGTATGGCTGGTCGGGATGTTCACGTTACCACATCACTGTTTTAATAGAGAAACACAATCACAATGTTAAACTTTCTGGGGAATTTGACAAATGGCTGCATATTAAAGGGATAGTTCACTTAAAAATAGAAGAATAGCATTGGACCCCATTGACTTTCACTGTATGGAGAAAAAATCACTTTTTGTTTTTCACAGACAAAGGGAAGTCAGTATGTTAATTCTAATCTTTTCGTTGGTTTTTACTCCTCGTCATGACTCCAGCAGCTCCAGTAACGCGTGTGTTTGGGCGGCGTCTCTGCGGCAGTGGCTCCTGCGGGAGCTCTATATGGGTCAGCCTGGCCTACTTGAGTCTGTTTTAGGGCTGGATGGCCCCGCAGCAGATGTGCTCGATCTGGAGCCGTTGTGTCCCTGATTCTCCAGAGGACGGGAACCTGTGAGTCCATCTCTCATCCAGCTGTGCCCACTGCACAATCAATCACGCGTTTTGTTTTAGAAAGGCACGTTTTTAATGTTTTGTCGGCAGAGCGTAATGCTGACAATAAGGTATCACAGTACATTTCAATGCATAATATATACATATCATACAAATATCAGTAAGATAAAAAAAAAAAAGTTTCTAATGCTAATTATCATTCTAATATGCTGATTTGCTGCTCAATAAACATTTCTGATTATTATCAATGTTGAAAACTTCATATTTTATGGAAACCGTAATACATTTTATTTTAGGATTCCTTGATGAGTTTAAATTTATTTGAAATAGAAATCTTTTGTAACATTATAAATGTCTTCACTGTCACTTTTGATCAATTTAATACATCCTTGCTGAATAAAAGTATCAATTTCTTTAAAAAAAGAAAGAATGATAGTTTGTATAGATTTTATTTTACAGTATTTTATTATTTTTTAATATGTAGTATTTAGTATTTATTTTAGGTTTTTAGATAAAATAATAAAATATAACTTTAGTACTTTATTATTCATACACACAGTATATGCAAATAATGTATTATTATTATTACTACTGTTTTTTTAACAAAGAACTGGTAACTGATTAAGTTGAAATATTAGTGCAAACATTGGTCAAATTTGTCATTTTCAAATAAAAATCTTACTGACCCCAAAGTTTAGAAGGGTGGTGTGTATATTTTATGGTATTTTGTTATATTTTCTAATATGTAATATTTAGTATTCATTTTAGAATTTTATTTATCATATGTAATTATTATACATGTATAATAAAATACTATATATAAAAAAAATAATATACTGTATTGTTCATACATATATATATATATATATACACACAGTGGGTACGGGAAGTATTCAGACCCCCTTAAATTTTTCACTCTTTGTTATATTGCAGCCATTTGCTAAAATCATTTAAGTTAATTTTTT
>NW_015536496.1:494708-502406 GCF_001515605.1 Sinocyclocheilus anshuiensis | reverse complement strand
ATTTGTTTTTGTATACATTTTAATATTTTTTGTAAGTTTAAATATGTATGAGATCTCCTTTACTAAGGCGGGACTCCTATTTTGACAGGCTTTTTAGTCTACGGAGCTATATGGGTAATGAAAGCTCGCAGTTTTTCGGATTTAAAGTTTGTCAGTTTATTAAACACCCCCCGAAAAGGCATGAGATCTGTATATATTTGTTTACTGTGTAATTCGCTGTATGTTGATGATATTGCAACTGAGAGAGAGTTTAATGTGCACTTCTCGTGCTGTGTTTTGTTTAGCTCTTGTGGTGATTTTTTTGGAGTGAAAAAGGACGCAATAAACGTAATAAAACATCAGTAAAGTTTTGGTCATCATTCAGATGAGGTCCACTACACTTATCAAAGTTACAAAAGTTATGTAGTTAAGAATAGTGTACGATCTTTTGTCTTTTGTTATTTGATTAGCATTAAAGTGCAGACAGCAGGATTATGCAACAGACATTATACAGCTCCGTGCCTTCACACAGTTAATTAATAAACCATCGGTTTGTTATATCGGCCTTTTTCCTTATATATCCGATATGCCGATGGTTGTAAATTGAGGAAAAATCGGCCGATAAATATCGGCTGCCGATACATCGGCGCATCCCTAATATATATATAGAATATATATTTATTGTTTTTTAATTTTTTTACAGAGAGCTGATAACCAATTATGTTTAAATATGAGTGCAGATGTTTGTCAAAAATGGGTCATTCTCTGAAAAAACACTGCTGAAAGATGAATGTTATGAGCCGTTTAAAGTAAATATATGGTTAAATAATTTCAGTCGGTGCGAGTGTTTGTTGATCTGGTTCAGTATTTGCAGTAATATGTGAGTAAAGCTCTACAGCTTTCTCGTCTCGTCTCGCAGCTCTTAATTCAGCATTAGTTGTTTTCGCTGAGTCTAATCTGAACTGAGGTCAGTTTAGGATTGGTCTTTTGGAGATTTGTGATGTGTTTAAATCACATGTAAGCCGTTAGCACTGATGGAGCAGCGGTTTTCAGCCTCCTGCGGTGGAGGGCAGATGAGGAGCGTCTCAGAGCTTCTGTGGGGTCAGACTGAGGACACACACACACACTCGTCTTCCTCATTACCGTGTTTACCGTGTTCACTAGATCTCACTCTGTTCAAGTCCAAACCTGTTTGTTTTTATATTATTCAAGGGAGCGTATCATGGAAAGCAGCAATGTTCTTCCTTTCTTCTGAAATAAGAGTTTAATCTACTGTCTTGACCATCTTCATTTTTTCCTCCTCTTCCTCTTTCTCATGTTCATGTTCTTTTGGTATTTTTTCTTCACCATCTTCATCTTGTTTTTGTTGTTGTTATTATTCTTCCTCTTCTGCCTCATTATTTTTGTCCTCTTTTTATACTTAATTTTCTTCTTCCTCATCTTCTTTTTCTTTTTCCTCTTGTTTTTGTTTTTATTGTTCTTCCTCATCATCCTCATCCTCCTCTTCCTCAGTGACATCTTCCTCTCCCTAATTATCTTGTTTCTCCTTTTCTTTGTCTTATTCTTCCTCATCTCATTTTTCCTCTTGTTTTTGTTTTTATTGTTGTTCTTCGTCATTGTCTTCATCCTCCTCTTCTTTTCCTCTTCTTGTTTTTGGTATTGTTGCTATTCCTTCTCCTTCCTCATCTTCCTCTTCCTCATCATCTTGTTTTTCATTATTTTTGTGAATCTTTATCTTCCTCTTCTTTGACATGTACGTCCTTATCATCTTTCTCATCATCTTCCTCTTTTTGTTCATCTACTTCCTCATCTTTTCTTTTCCCTCTTGTTTTTGTTTTCATTGTTCTTCCTTATCATCATCATCCCACTTTTCCTCATTTTCTTCTTCCTCATCTTATTCATCCTCTTCTTGTTTTTGTTATTATTCCTCCTCTTCCTCATCATCTTCCTCTTCCACTTCTGCACCTTCCTTATATTTAGTTTTTTGTAATTCTTCATCTTCCTCTTCCTTGTCATTTATGTCCTTATCATCATCATCATCATCATCATCCTCTTTTTCCCTCATCCTCTTTCTCATCTTCTTCTTCTTCTTCTTCTGCTGCTTCTTGATATTTTTGTTGATTTCCATCTTTCTCCTCTTCCTTTTCATCTGCTTCCTCATCATATTCTTGTTTTTGTTTTTCCTTCTTGTCATCTTCTTTGTCTTGATTTCAGCAATAATTCTCGAGGCAGTTCTTCTCAGCATGCTGTGAGCAATTCCCTTTATTATGCATAATCTGTAGTTCTTCATCTTTTTTTGAACACACTGATAGTTTTGTGCAATGAGATGTGATTGCTCAGTCTGATATTTGTTGAATATAATCCTTTGACTAGTTTTGCACATTTCTATTAAGGGTCACACTGAGATACAAAGCATTTTTGAATGTCATTAGCAGTTTGCAGAATAATCATAAATAGCCCTGTTCTGTCTTTGCATCCGGTCCAGATTGGTGGCCACAGTGCTACTGTACGATACATTTATCACAGTATTCAATCATTTATTAGCACCAAGTCGTTTTGTCCGCAGGTGATGAGAGTGATATAAATGCGATCCTGTGGCAGACCTGAACAGAAAGTCAGTCATGAGTCTCCAGACTCTGTCATTGCTCTGCTTCCTCTGGCAAACGTGTCATGAGATGCAGAACATTTCTGCGCGCCGCCTGCGTCCTCATTGGCAAAGTCGTAAAAATAGACGGGGTCTGTGTGGCCCATGGGAGGATTGGAGGCACACAGACACCGAAACGAGAAAAGAGACAGAATCGCTGTCCACAAAAATATATCAGAAGGATACTGCGGGTGAAGGTTCAAACTCGGGACAAAGACATCAAAAATAAACACACACACAAAAATACAGCCTCAAATAAACAGTTTTATAACACATAAAATGGCTAAATTCATCTAGCATTCTGTGGATACAACCAGTAATATTGTTTTATCTTTGTTCATGTCTCAGTTTTTTTAATAATAATAATAAATTCTGTTGTTAATGGAGAAAATACTATCAAATACTAATATATTTAAATTTATATTGTATTTATATATTTTAATAATAATAATAATAAAAACTGTTGTTAATGACATTTTAAAAATACTTTTATTAATCTATAAAATGTATATATTTGTTTTTTCATATGATGATGATAATAATACTATCTTATATTTAAATGTATAAAAAATATAAATATATTAGTGTTTAGTTTTTAATAGTATTTAATGATTTTTAATTAACAATAGCATTTCTTATTATTATTTATAATAAAATAAAACATAGCTGCATCAATATTAATATTAATAATAATAATAATGTTCTGGGTTTTCAACCTATTGTCTATGGCCCACATGCTGTTCATTATCATGGATAATATTTGGAATAATTTCAAAATGAAATTAAATATACATATAATGGAAGTCCTATAATAGCAAATAGCAAATACCAAAATATTTCCAAATAATTCATGCCTGTGGAGCTTCCATTAAAAGCGCATTAGTGTAAACACTGAGACGTGTTTATTACCATCTGTGGAGATCAACATCATGCATAGAGATGCTGTTCATAGACATCGAGTTGAAAAGAAGCATTCCTTGTAATCATTCACTCCGTTGATGTGTTAGTAAGCGAGTGGTTAGTTAACTGCACTCTTCAAAGTCAAGCAGCCTCCATCAACTAGACAGGACGGGACAGTTCTGCGCGAGACGGCCATGAGTTTTTGGCATCTTTCCCTCTTTTGCTCTCTCACATCTCGTTCTGGATTGTGTACAGCTTCCACACCGCGCGCCAGTTGTTGATTTCCCAGCATGCTCTCGGCCATCAGACAGACTGGTGATGGGTCATAACTCATAACAAAAATAAACACCGGTATTCGGTATGAACCGGTATACCGCCCAGCACTATAACTCACCTTAACCTACCAAAAAACATCTCTTCACTACTGGCTGAGACTTTTGAGGCAACAGTGAGCTCATTTATGCTGGTCATTTATTTAGATGAACACATTAATTGTCTCACACTTGTGACATCTTTAGTTCTCTACAGCATCTAGTTTTGTCTAAAGTGAGCAGTTTATGTAAATATTATCATCCGGTGAATTAAACTGTGTGAACAGACATGGTTAAAGGCTTGACCGGCTCAACAGAAACGACAGGGTTAGTTTTTATAAACCCGAGCTGACAGGATGAGTTGTTTTCCTCTGAATATGCAGCATGCATCTCTTTCCAGAACATCATTCTCTATTGTACATATTCAGTGTGCAAATCAGAGATGTTTTTGTGTCGATGCAAATGTGTCGCATGTTTAAATTGAAGTTTGGGGGCCGGTGAGATTTTTAAATGTTTCTGAAAGAGTCTCTTCTGCTCACAAAGGCTGCATTTATTTGATCTAAAATACAGTCGGAAATGCGAAATATTATTGCAATTTAAAATAGCTGTTTTCTATGTGAATATATATTAAAATATAATTTATTTCTGTGATGCGCAGCTGAATTTTCAGCATCATTACTCCAGTCTTCAGTGTCACTTGATCTTCAGAAATCATAATAATATGCTGATTTGCTGCTCAAGATACATTTCTGATTATTATCAATGTTGAAAACAGTCGTGCTGCACAATATTTTTGTGGAAACTGATACATTTTATTTTTCAGGATTCACAAGTTCAAAAGATCATCATTCATTTGAAATAGAAATCTTTTGTAACATTATAAATGTCTTTACTGGCACTTCTGATCAATTTAATGCAGCCTTGTAAATAAATTCTTACCCCAAACCTTTGAATGGTATTTCCGTTAATAAAAACATAAATTTCATAAAAGGCATTATAGTGCATGAGGCACTTTTTTTTTTTCTCTACCTTTTTCAAGCTGCTGATTTGCTGCTCAAGAAACATTTCTGATTATTATCAATGTTGAAAACAGTCGTGCTGCACAATATTTTTGTGGAAACTGATACATTTTATTTTTCAGGATTCACAAGTTCAAAAGATCATCATTCATTTGAAATAGAAATCTTTTGTAACATTATAAATGTCTTTACTGGCACTTCTGATCAATTTAATGCAGCCTTGTAAATAAATTCTTACCCCAAACCTTTGAATGGTATTTCCGTTAATAAAAACTTAAATGTCATAAAAGGCATTATAGTGCATGAGGCACTTTTTTTTTTCTCTACCTTTTTCAAGCTGCTTTTGTGAAGACAAAATACAAAACAAGCTAGATTTCATGTGTTCCATGAAATTAAGGAACTTATACAGTTTTGGAAAGACATGAGGGTCAGTAAATGATGCATTTTCCCTTTTGCAAAGAAGCTGTCAGTCTGATTTTGTGCGCAGATACAGTGCTTGCCTGATTTATTTCATGCAGTTAATGTGGCTTGTGATGTCTGTGGGTGAGATCTGCCTCATGACTGTCTTGATTGAGGCTCGAGAGCACAGACAGCGGGTAAACCGAACTGAACCCCCTCTAACCTGTCGACAGCATCCCACCTGGAGGTCCCGACCAAACGCTGCTCTGTTTGGGTTCGTGGTCCTCACAGAGCCGCGGTGACTTTGGCTTCGCTCCTGTCGAGTCTTTTCAGCGTCAGCTGCTCTGAGCCGCCGGCCCGTCTGAGGAGGGGGTTTGTGGGAGTCCAGAACCGCCACTTCGGATCAGGCTGCCGGCCTGGATTGAGTCAGGAGGTTCCCCTCCCAGACGGGACCATGAGCTCACAGAGTGCCAGTCAGAGACCCGCTGGAGCTCTGCGCTTTACCCGAATCGGGCTGTGTGTTCACGTGTGCATAGAAATAGCGTGCTGTGTGTTTGAAATGGAGCAGGTGAGTTGAAGGCATGGATTTAGAGTCTGTAATCAGAGCAGAAATATCATCTCATGTTTGTTTTACAGGCACCGTGAATCCGCTGTCCCCACGGAAAGAGACGCCACATCAGACGTTTGGGACAGACTTACTATCAGGTGGGTTCAGTTTCCACTTTAATCGTAGACTCAGCGTTACCAGAGCTAAGAAGATCCACAATGCAGATTGCTGTAGTCAAGAAGAGACTGTCTGATGCTTTGTTTTTATGTCATTTAAAGGCAGGATTCTTTTGTGAAATAGATTAAATGGCAATAATAGACCAGCATGGAAAACATAGTCAAATAGTAGTATGCAACATAGACGTAATTGGACCAGAATTTATGTACATGCAGAGTTTTATTTTAGTGTCATTGATTTATTTTTTGTTTTTGTTAATATTATAAATTAGATTTTATTTTTATATATATATATGTGTGTGTGTGTGTGTGTGTGTGTGTGTAAAGTTTTATAATTTTTTTTCTGTATCGTTTTATTAATTTTTGTTTACCAAAAAAAATCTAACTTTAATAATAATAATATATTTTTGTTAATTTGAATGAAATTTATTTTTTAGATTTTCTGTTTTCACTGTTTTATTTTTTTTTTAAGTTTTAGTCATTTTGTTTTTGTCATTTTGTTGTCTGTTTTAGTTGAGCTAAAGAAAAATGAGAAATGTTGTCTTGGCAACTAGCTTAAAATTAAAAGTTTGAAAAACAATTTTTCCAACCATAACTCAGAACTGATTTTGCCGGTGAATTTATAGTTTACCTGCTGCCTGAAATTAAATTCTGAACATCTTTTAAAGATTTTATGACATGGCAATAACTTGCTTTCTTTAGCATGCATTGCTTTGTAAGTTGCTTTGGATAAAAGTGTCTCCTAAATGAATGAATATAAATATAAATCCAGTGTTAAGTTCATTGTTCATTGTATCTGTTGTTGTTACTCACAGAAGTCAGCCAAAATCAGCCAAATGGAGAAAGTGTTTTACAGTTTTGTGTGCAATATGCATCGGGTTAACAGTGAACAGACTATTTCTTACTAAAATTATGTTTTGAAACTAGCTGACATGATGATAGGATAGGATGCCTTGTGTTTTCTTCCTGTCTAGATTGCCTGCGATCTTCCAGTCCTCCTCCAATGTGCTTCTGTGGGATTTTTCACCTCTTTTTCTTTTTTTGGTCCAGCAGGTGAATCACATGAGCACAAGTACTGGCTGACTGTTGCTGTGTTCTTTGATAAATGACATGAGCATGGACATTTATATCTGTCTGTTTGCTTTCACTAGTAATAACCAGCTTCTTGTGGCGTCTTGTTTTGTCTCTGTACAGCCTCTTAGAAAACACTCGTCACTTCTCTTCTCTCATTGAAATGCAGCGCAGCATCTGTGCACTCGTACGACACGCCCTGTTGTTCATCTCTGAACTCAACTCTGTCTCTCTCTAGACTCAGTGTCTGCTTTTCCTGCTCAGTGGAGCTCACAGTCCAGCCCTCCGCAGATGATGGACAGCAGCCCGATGGCAGCGTTCACAGGTGATCTCACTCATAATGAGAGTCCAAAACCTCTGGCATCATTCCAGCCCCAATCATAGTTTGCAATTTGCCAGAAATGTTATATTGAAGGTGGTGAATTGTTATACATTTATATTTATTTTATATAATAATAATGATGATGATAATAATGATAATATATTTAATAAATAGTTGTAATACTATTAATAAATAGTTTTTAAATTAGAATATTCTACTGTAGAATCATCTAAATCTTTTTATTATTAAATATTTGTGTTAATAAAAATATAGTTGTAGCAGTAGTAGTTTTAGCAGTAATATTTACAGTAATATTATTATGTATTATTC
>NW_015536496.1:465254-494695 GCF_001515605.1 Sinocyclocheilus anshuiensis | reverse complement strand
TATTTATTTTTCTTAATATATATATATATATATATATATATATATATATATGAAATTTTATATTTTATGAAAAATATAAATATTTTAATTTTAATAACAAATGAATAATAATAATAATTAACAATAATGGTTATTAATAATTTATTTAAAATATTATTACACTATTATTACACTGTAAATACTACCACTACATACTACCACTACTAATATTAATATCTGTTTTTACTGTATTTTTGATCAAATAAATAAAGCCTTGGTGTGCATAAGAGTCTTAGTTAGTCCTAACTTGTGACTGGTGGTGTATATACATTATACATTAATTAATTTTTTTCATAATTAATTAAAATAAAATATGTGCTCATTTGAAATTACAAATTAAAAATATTTAAATATTAAATACTGCAATAGATAACATATAATATCACAGTATTAAATATTACAATATATCACAATATATAATATAATTTTAATTTTTTATTTTTTTTAAGTAGTGAATTAGTAAATACTTTTGACTGCATCTTTAGTAGTTTAATTTTGGGATGTTTATATATAGAGAGCAGAGTTTTGAAAATCATTATTCTAATGTGATTTAGTTGCTTGAGGCCGGACCGTCCGTTAATTACACGCTTTTATTTCTTCAGTGTCATCTTGTTGAATCTTTCTCCGGCCATTAATTAGGTTTTCTAAAATTGTGTGTCCAGCAAAACAACACCTCTAATCACCCCTGCAGATCTCAGATTTACGTCTCCTGTGATTCCTGTTTTTGAATGTGATGCACATCTATCTGCCGTAGCTACTAGTTATATTGGTTATTGATGTTGGGGAAACTTTCATAAGTTCATGGTGTCATTGTGTGGCAACATCATGTTGAAAGTCACAGACAAAAACTCCATCTTTGGTCATGTGCTGATGAATAAAGATTTGATTTGATATCACCTGGAGCTTTTATTCTGCACTCTAATGGGCTGCATTAGTAGTAATGCTAGTAATGAGAATGAGTGTGAATTCATTAGCAGGGTAAATGAACAGGCCTGTTTCTCTGTGGAAAGACAATAGCTGATGATGGCGCTGGTTTGAAGGGGCTCTTGGGAGGTGATGAGTCACGCTCGCATCAGAATTCAGCGCAGATGCGGCGCGGTTCGTGTCTGATGGTGGATTTAACCACCTGTTACAGACTCACTCGGTTTCTGTCATACCTCATGTCGTACAGAAACATACATGTGTCCAATCTGATGAACGTGTATGACAGATACATGCATAGATCATAGATACAGATGTTACAGATGCATCAGCATCTCAGCTGATAGTGGAAACCTTTGAAATTGCAGGAGAATGTACTTTGAAAAGCCTGTTTTTGACCATTAAGATTTTTTTACTTTGTGACATTTTTTTTATGGCAATTAAGTACATTTTTTTAAACCTTTCTCGTTACTGTAATAAGGAGGGATCTATTATATATTTGTCAAGTAGGTGTAATGTGCTTAATTAAAAATTATGATTTATTTTTTATTATTTTTATAAATATTTTATTATATTTAATTTAGTATTTTATTATTTTATTTGCAAATGAATAATGTTAATATTATACATCTATCTGCTATATTACTACTACTACTACTATTAATAATAAAAAGACATTATCGTTGTTGTTATTGTTAGTAGTAGTAGTATTAGCAGTAGTATTTAAAGTAATAATAATAATAAATGTTTTATTACCGTAGAATCTTCAACTGTAGAATCTAAATCTTTTATTATTTGTTTATTTATTTATTCTTTTTATAAATAATGTATTGATTTTTTTAATTTTAATATCAAATTAAAACTATAAATCCTATAACTCTAATATTATAAAACCAACTACTGTATTACTATTTCCACTACTACTACTACTAATAATAATAATAATTCTTAATAATAATTTAGTAGTAGTAGTAGTATTAGCAGTAGTATTTAAAGTAATAATAATAATAATACATGTTTTATTACTGTAGAATCTTCTAAATCTTTTATTATTTATTTATTGTTTTTATAACTAGTTTATTGATTATTTTTTATAATTTATTATTAATAATAATTTAGTAGTAGTATTAGCACTATTTACTGAATAATAATAATAATAATAATAATAATATTTATTATTCTTATCAACTTATCTACTCTTTAGATATTGTGTCTGTCATTTTACATTCTGGAGCCAAATACATGGCATAATGAATTAAATATGTAATGTATTCTTTCTGAATGTCTTTGAACCCATAGGTTTCTCTCAGCCTAGCGTAATGTCAGCAGTGATCACAGGTGCTGCTCCTTTCCAGACAGAAAGGCCGGCTGGTGTGGCTGAAGTGCAGGAGCCGCCAGCTACTCAGGCCACCGAAGCCCCCAAAATACCGTCTGAACCCCTGGCAGCCACGACACCCAAGAGCCCACAGGACACATCTGCAGGTAGAGAACAAAGATCTGCACAAATATCATGACACTGAGTGTATGTCAATGTTATTAAGTGTATTTTGGTCACAGAATTGAACTTTCTGTTGAGCAGTAATGTTTCATAGCATGTAATCGTCTTCAAATACTGTTCATCCCCTTAGTATGCATTTCCCTCATGTTCTTCCCATGTGTTTTGTATCTGGGATTATGGGATTCCTACAGAAGTCCCTGTGGAGCAAATTAGTAATCTATCAGTAATTAAAGCTTAGGCTGTCCACTGGGGGGCACTATAACTGGTGCTAGACTGAGTTACATTATCAGTTGTCAAAACTAGTCAAAGCCATCCATTCTGGTATCCCAGGGGCCTTTAGGCCTCCACAGCTGCAGCTGAGACCCAAAGTCATGCCGCTGGTTTATATCAAGCTCAAGCACCATATTCTGCCTGGTTTGATGCTCAGGGCTGGTTGTTGATGTGCAAACAGTGTTACACACCTACCAGATGGAGGGTCAGACCTGTAGAGTCATATTAACTCATGCATGAGTCAGTTATCAAGTGCCAGATCATGAAATCACCCAGCTGGAAATTAGGTGATAACATCATAAGCATACTTATAATAGCAAATGTAATATTTTTATCTGTCTCGTATATAAATTTGCGTGTATGAGTTTTATTTTGAAGAATGTTGGGAACCAAATAGTTGACGGTAGCATTACTATGGAAGTCAATGGCTACCGTCAACTGTTTGGTTCCCAACATTCTTCACATCTTCTTTTGCGTTCAACAGAACACAAAAACTCATACAGGTTTGGAACAACTTGAAGGTGAGTAAATGATGACAGGATTTTCATTTTTAGGAGAACCATCCCTTCAGCATTCACAGATGGAGTGTGTCCCATAATGCATTGCACTCTCACGTTCACCCCCATCAGTCTAACAAGCACAGATCCGTCTGTGTGAATTATCTGAGCGTGTCATATCAGGACAGACCGTCGGGAGCAACACACTTCATGTTGTAGACTATCCCAGCTAAGAAAAATATGTTCTGAGAGTGTTTTGCTAATGTTCCTGTTAATTTCAAAACAATATTTCTGAATGATTTCTGAATGTTCAAAACATTCAGTTTTAAAAACTTTTTTTGGCCATTCTGTTAATGTTACTTGAAGAATATTTGATCATAACTTTGAGAGGACCTTGCCAGAACATTAGCAAAACTGGGAACATTCCCTGTTCAAGGACACAGATATGTGGGTCAATCAGTCTTGCCATTACTTGTAATGCATCTTGCATTACTGTGTTACTGTGCAAATTCAAACCCCACAAATCATCTGCTCGTTACTTCTGGCAGAGCGGACTAGACCTTGTACACAAATGAATTATGCTTGACCTCAGTTGCTCAGTCTGCTTTGTGCAAATCTACAGCAGAATTATAAAAGAGGCGTAGAATTAGCACTATTTACTGAATAATAATAATAATAATAATAATAATATTTATTATTCTTATCAACTTATCTACTCTTTAGATATTGTGTCTGTCATTTTACATTCTGGAGCCAAATACATGGCATAATGAATTAAATATGTAATGTATTCTTTCTGAATGTCTTTGAACCCATAGGTTTCTCTCAGCCTAGCGTAATGTCAGCAGTGATCACAGGTGCTGCTCCTTTCCAGACAGAAAGGCCGGCTGGTGTGGCTGAAGTGCAGGAGCCGCCAGCTACTCAGGCCACCGAAGCCCCCAAAATACCGTCTGAACCCCTGGCAGCCACGACACCCAAGAGCCCACAGGACACATCTGCAGGTAGAGAACAAAGATCTGCACAAATATCATGACACTGAGTGTATGTCAATGTTATTAAGTGTATTTTGGTCACAGAATTGAACTTTCTGTTGAGCAGTAATGTTTCATAGCATGTAATCGTCTTCAAATACTGTTCATCCCCTTAGTATGCATTTCCCTCATGTTCTTCCCATGTGTTTTGTATCTGGGATTATGGGATTCCTACAGAAGTCCCTGTGGAGCAAATTAGTAATCTATCAGTAATTAAAGCTTAGGCTGTCCACTGGGGGGCACTATAACTGGTGCTAGACTGAGTTACATTATCAGTTGTCAAAACTAGTCAAAGCCATCCATTCTGGTATCCCAGGGGCCTTTAGGCCTCCACAGCTGCAGCTGAGACCCAAAGTCATGCCGCTGGTTTATATCAAGCTCAAGCACCATATTCTGCCTGGTTTGATGCTCAGGGCTGGTTGTTGATGTGCAAACAGTGTTACACACCTACCAGATGGAGGGTCAGACCTGTAGAGTCATATTAACTCATGCATGAGTCAGTTATCAAGTGCCAGATCATGAAATCACCCAGCTGGAAATTAGGTGATAACATCATAAGCATACTTATAATAGCAAATGTAATATTTTTATCTGTCTCGTATATAAATTTGCGTGTATGAGTTTTATTTTGAAGAATGTTGGGAACCAAATAGTTGACGGTAGCATTACTATGGAAGTCAATGGCTACCGTCAACTGTTTGGTTCCCAACATTCTTCACATCTTCTTTTGCGTTCAACAGAACACAAAAACTCATACAGGTTTGGAACAACTTGAAGGTGAGTAAATGATGACAGGATTTTCATTTTTAGGAGAACCATCCCTTCAGCATTCACAGATGGAGTGTGTCCCATAATGCATTGCACTCTCACGTTCACCCCCATCAGTCTAACAAGCACAGATCCGTCTGTGTGAATTATCTGAGCGTGTCATATCAGGACAGACCGTCGGGAGCAACACACTTCATGTTGTAGACTATCCCAGCTAAGAAAAATATGTTCTGAGAGTGTTTTGCTAATGTTCCTGTTAATTTCAAAACAATATTTCTGAATGATTTCTGAATGTTCAAAACATTCAGTTTTAAAAACTTTTTTTGGCCATTCTGTTAATGTTACTTGAAGAATATTTGATCATAACTTTGAGAGGACCTTGCCAGAACATTAGCAAAACTGGGAACATTCCCTGTTCAAGGACACAGATATGTGGGTCAATCAGTCTTGCCATTACTTGTAATGCATCTTGCATTACTGTGTTACTGTGCAAATTCAAACCCCACAAATCATCTGCTCGTTACTTCTGGCAGAGCGGACTAGACCTTGTACACAAATGAATTATGCTTGACCTCAGTTGCTCAGTCTGCTTTGTGCAAATCTACAGCAGAATTATAAAAGAGGCCACACTGCAATGACTTTCATTGTCTTTTTTGACTTGTTTTCCAGTGAAAATGTCTAAAAACATATTTTACTTAAGAAGCAACACTTCATGAGATTAATAAGACTTGTTTTCTTGAACGTAAATTTTGTCATTTTGATTTTTTTTTTCACTTGAAACAAAACAAATCTGGTAGTATAATTGAAATATTGTATTGACCAATCAGCATTCATGGCTGCAACTATCCATTTATAAAACTAAAAATAATGCATGCTATTACTATCCACTATCTTGTGGTACATGTACATATTGGTTAGCATCTCAGAAGATGTTAAAAATTGTTTGATTTTGATCTTTCCAGGTTGTAAGTTATATAAGCCTATTAGAGAGTGTGAGGGGTGATTGATAAGTTTGTGAATTTGTGTGTATATGTGTGAGAGAGCAAAAAAGGGAGTTAGTGCTGTTCTAATTTCCATTCTTCTTTGCATACGAGGTGTCTTTGGTGACTGCTGGTCCGATGAGGCCGGCATTCCATCTGACCTGCCCTTCACGCCCAGCGTTTCCACTGTTATCAGTCGCCATGCCGGTCCTCTGGTAGAGAGCCCACATGACACGGCCAACCCTCAATGGTCCCCAAGAGATAGCGGGGCAGGAGATGCAGATGAAAGGGAAGGTGAAGGTGAAGGATCTGACCGTAAGAAGGAAAAGAAGAAGAAGAAACGGAGACCCAGGGACGAGGTGTACGACTTCCCCACGGAAATGCAGAGCGAAAGTGCTTTATCCGACAGTCCCAATCAGCCGTCCCCGTGTAAGGAACGTTACCGAGACGGAGGTTGGGAAGATGGAAGCCGCTTTGGTGGGAGAGTCAAGAAGCCGAAAAGCCGTAAGAAGATTCCCGAGGAATGGGCGATCCATGCAGAGCCCTTTGTCCCTGCTTCAGCCTGTGTGGCGCAGGAGTTCACAACTGATATTTCCCAGTCACTCCTTGAAGTCGACAGCGGTCTTGTTTCACTTTCTGAGGACTACACCGATGGGAGTCTCATTCCTCTGTCTCTTACCCAAGATCTTCTGTCCCTCACAGCCACTTCCCCACCATCCACAACGCATCTTGAACCTGCAATGCCCTCTCCAAAGTCTCCCGGTCAAGCCCCCGATTTATCTCCCCAACACCCCTTGTCCACGTCATCCGGATTCCACGATATCATCATGGAAACAGAAGATTCTCATGCTTGCAATCTCAGCGACACTCAGCCTTTCATCTCTCCAGGTGGAGCCTTTGAAAAAGCTATGTTTGGACAAGATCACACCTACACTGCTTCCATGGGCACCCAAGAGTCGCCATTAAAGGAACCCCAGACGTCCACTCCTGGAAGCACTTGTTTTGTACCACCGATGGAAGCACTGATCTCGGCACTCCCGTTTTCTCCATCTGGACCGGCGTGGTCTCTTAATAACCACAATCAACCCTTTGATCTCGAAGGTGTTGCCTTTGAGACCTCAGTCCCAGTTCCTGCACCTCTGCCTTCGCCAAAGAGCAAAGCCCCAAAGGAACCAAAGTCCAAACTAGGCAAGAAGTCGTCTGGGTTGTCCTCATCAAAGAGTCCAACCTCCCCTGAAGCAAAGTTGCCCTCTCCCCAGAATTCTGGTCTAAATCCGGCCGCTCCGCCGTTCTTCCCTAGTTTTGCAGAAACTCGGGAGTTCGCCGCAGAACCGCCCTTCACATTGGAAGGTTTGTTGTGGACGTTTGGGAAGTGGATCCACGTAATGCATGGCTGAGTGGATTCCAAGCCTGGGCTTGAGTGATTAAACTGCGCACTGCAATAACTAACACTTCACCCCATCAGCTGGACCCTAGGGTCAGGGTTCGCTCAAAGTGGGCTGGCTTGGTTTTGCTTGGGTGTTTCTTCCCCAACGAATGATCAACTGTGTAAACGAGCAATTCACCCCCCCCCCCACACCCATTAACCTTGTGATCCAGGGTGTACTCTACTAATCCAAACACTTTGGTTTGCAGTTTGTCGAGGAGGTGTGGTTGTTCCCTCACAATGTTGCATCTTTGCTGTTGTGATTGATTGTTGTACTACCACTGGTGGCACCTAACATGACAATCTTCTTTCTCAGTATCCCACCACCCCTTCATATTTCTCTTCTAGCACTTTTAGAGTGAATATGAACCACCCTTGTCACTTTATGAATGTATACAAAGTACAATACAGTTGTAAGTGATACCTTTTATTTATTTTTTCTCTTCTATGTTCCCTGACATCATCTGTTTCAACTTGTCAATTAGGTAAGTCGACATTTCTCTGGTTATTGCTTTGTTTTTGTCTCTTTATGTTGTGAAAGGAGTGTATTGTGTAACTTCCTCTACATTTCATTCATAACTTCTTCTACTTCCCATTAATTGCTATCTTGTGATGTCTGTGTGATATGGTTAGTGGACGTCCAACTGTGATTTGCAGCTTCAGAGCGACCAAAGGCCATTAAATGTGAAAGTTGGCAATTTGAGAGTTTGAGACTTCATTTTTATGCAAATGGTAATGGTACTATTATACCAATAAGAGAGCAGACTGTAAAGTGCTAGCGATTCACTTGGCAACGTGCAGTGGTATAATCGCTGTCAGAGTCTGAATGCCTCTTTAAAGTAATTTGTCTCAGACTTGACCTGAAATGACTTCAGACTTGACTCAACTCGACAAGAAGGACTATTGAATATTTTAAACACAACTCGAGTCTTTTCTCCTTAACTACTGATATCACAAAGAAAGAACTTACTTATTTGCTTATTTGCTGAGCACGACGTTTCATCAATGTTTTCGGAATATACGCAGATATGGCTTTTCTCTCAATGTATGTGTGTGTGTTCAGGTTTGACAAATCATAATGCAAAAACTGACACTTCAAATAAACATTTTGATAATCTCTAAACATTTATTCAGATGCAATATCTAATAAAAGTAATTGTCTACCTACTGTCTATTTAACTTTTTAATTGGTGCGATTATGTAAAAAAATAACACATATGGGTTTATATTTGATATAAACCATATATGATATAGTTTAGAAATACAACAGGAGCATAAGCGCAGTTTTTTTCCCGAATACCTGCACGATTGCAAATGTGATATTGATTTTATACAATAGTTCAATAAATAAGTTAATGTTATGTGAAATTTTAGACACAGTATAGTATTGTCTGTTTTTCTCAATTTCACAAATGAAAATATTTCAAACAAAGCCACAGCAGAACTGTTTTGTGTCTTTAGCAGCACATAGCGGTGCTTCGTTCCTGAATGAATCTGTTTTTGAACAAATCGAGACTGAATGACTCACTCAATCATTCAGACGATGTTTAGTTTTATATTTTGAGTATCATTTCATTTTTTTAAAAATCCTTTCATATTTCAATATTCATTTTTTAAAACCCATCTATCTATTGATGCCCATCTATTATCATTATGCTATGTTGAATCAAAATATATATATATATATATATTTTTTTTAAGTGTATTTAATGCTTTACTCAACTAACACAGTAATGTTTTTAAATGATCTTTTGGGGGAAATATCTCAGGTAAAATTGATGTGTGATTAATTTGTTATTAATTAGATCTAGAATTAGATTAATTAGAATCTAGTGGCTACATCATGGAGTTACAGATGATTTTAAATATGAATGGGCCTCCTCAATAATTTTACATGCACAGTATTTATGTATTTTTGTATCTTGGATTGACTCTATGTATACAGGTAGAGGAAGTTAAGTTAGATTCCTAGTAGTATCCCTGGAATGTATTTTGTCCTTAATGCAACCTAGTAAATAGGATTTTTAAGGATGAGAATTTATTTGCAACAATTAATGAAAAGATTCCAGACTCGACTCCAGCGTAAAGACTCGAGACTTGACTCGGACCTCAGATGAAAGACTTGTGGAAGTAAACTTTCTCATGTTGTCTTTAATAACCTTAACACAGCATAAGCCACACAACTGCAGAAAAGTAGTGTAGTATCTGAAAATGGGCGGTTGCTGGTTTTAGATTCTCTGTGTGTGTAGCGCCTT
Source organism: Sinocyclocheilus anshuiensis (assembly GCF_001515605.1). Classification (NCBI taxonomy): domain Eukaryota; kingdom Metazoa; phylum Chordata; class Actinopteri; order Cypriniformes; family Cyprinidae; genus Sinocyclocheilus; species Sinocyclocheilus anshuiensis. The sequence goes on along the minus strand of NW_015536496.1, from coordinate 485,010 downwards.
TATTAGAGAGAGAGAGTGTGTGTGTGTGTGTGTGTGTGTGTGTGTGTGTGTGTGTTTGGGCGCGTCTGACACAGCTGTCTCTTTTAGTTCTCTGTAATTTTCGGCTTTCTCCAGTGGGGAGGGAGCTACTTATACACTCCGGGAGACAGAACATCAGCGTTCGGTGTCAGACTTCCCAACATGCAAATTAATGACAGTGTACCGTAATGTGTGTGTGTGTGTGTTGTACTATGAGCTGAGAATAAGGAAACTGTGGGAGCTCAGTGTCAAATATCACATTAGAGTGAATTCTATTAATCCATGTTGTGTTGCCTGCAGTAAAACTTCTTTTGGTGTTACCGTGGTGAATGTTTCAAAATCATCTTTCCACCTTAGTAAAAGATCCTGAAAACCCTGAAAAAAATGTACTCAACAGTTTTAAATAATAATAATAATAATAATATTTTTTTAAAGCAGCAAATCAGCGTACTAGAATGATTTCTGAAGGATCATGTGACACTGAAGACTGGAGTAATGACACTGAAAAAATCAGCTTTGATCACCGGAATAAATTGCGTTTTAACAGATATTCACATAGAAAACAGTTATTTTAAATAGTAAAATTATTTCACAATATTACTGCTTTTGCTGTATTTTGTATCAAAAAAAATGCAGGCTTGGTGAGCAGAAGAGAATTCTTTAAAAAACATAAAAAAATCTTACTGCTCAAAAACTTTTGCCTGCTTGTGTACATACATTTGCATACAAAATACCCAATATCTATCAATAGCAGTGTTTCAAAGACACACGTCTTTAATGTTTTTGCTGAGGACTTTTCAAAGTAAGATTGACGTCTGGCCTTGAGTGCATCTTGTGAGGATCTCTGAATGCCGCTGATTGTTTGGGGTCGTGATGTCTTTTGTATGCTTGTGCTCTTGTGAGTCTTTGAGCCGCTGGTGACGGCCAGAGACATTGATTGTGACTGAGTAGCATGTGTTGTTATGAATGGAGGAGTGTTAATACACACACACACACACACACACACACACACAGATATGCTCAGAGTGACTCAGCTCTCCTTTTGTTCAGTCAGATGCTTGTGATGGAAAAAAAAAAATCTACACTTGAGTTTGGTTATTTCTCTGTGAATGTGATGTTTTGGTACAAGTTTATGGTTTATAGAGATTCATTTGGGTTTCTAAACATGTATTTGAGAATTAAAGATTATAGAGCGATTCGAAAGCGCACGGAGCAGTCTGCTCTCTTAGCTCTCGTGGTACTGTAATACAGGGGTTTTCAACCTTTTAGGACATGCGCCACCCCCAAGTTTGTTTAATTTCACTTCACTCATATGCTGATGTCCGTTCATACTAACGTTACACGACCGAAAGCGTGTGTTTGATTTCATAAAATTGGTATCGAAAAAAGTATCGTTCAGGAACCGGTATCGAAGTCAAGGTATCGGTATCGAAAATGTTTGAACGATACCCAGCCCTATGGAGCGATGAGATTGTATGTCATCCTGTTTAATTGTGTCATTTAAACATTTGATTTTTGCTACTGATTGCATGCTTAAAAACTAACAAAATAAGGAGACATGCCAGCATTTTTAGTTTTTTTGCATCTAAATAATGGACTTCAAAATGACTGCTGACTTTAACTAGTTCTTCACACACACTGACCTGATTACAGCACATTGAACTGCTGATCACAGATACGTGTGTTGTTCTCAGATGATTCTCTAGTGAGGATTTCTGTTCATTTTCATTTTTTTTAAATTGATAGATGCATTGTGTTTGCTCAGAGCATGTTTTTATATGCGTCATACAGACTACTATAGCTGTTGCATTGCTTTCATGAGTGCTGTTTACCGTAGCAACATTTTTCCCCTTTAATTTAAGTTTTTCAGTATCCCGCTCTAAAACAGAGACAATGCAGCACTTGGCAAAGTGTTTGGTATTGCATTAGAAAAAGAAATGTCTTTACTGTCACTTTTCCTCAATTTACTGTGTCCTTGCTGAATAAATGCTCTTACATTCTTGATCATTTTCAAGTGTGCATGTGCTGAGAGTGAATTGGCATCCATCCGCATCGCTGAGCGTTATTTTACCACAATGAAATTAACATTTACCCAGTTGTAGTTCTGTGTTAGTGCGTCACTGAATTCAGATGGAGTCAGACGGTCAAAGGTCCTGATAATCAGAGCGTTTGAGACCAGCGCAATGATGGAGCTGTAAAGGTCAATGCATCGACTGTTGTAAACACAGACTGCCTCTAGGGATGGCGTGGAGCCTGTCCTGTTGCCACGGCGACTGATAAGCAGCTGAAGTTTCCATGGTAACAAGGACAGATGCTGAGAAAGTGGCCATGAGATGTTGTAGTGTGCTGATAATATTCTTCTGTATTTTCACGAATGTATCTTAGTTATGCAGATGTGTAAATAAGGCAGCCCGGTGCCGGTTTCTGCAACAGTTGCTGTAGCTTTGGTAGGCAGTAGGAGAAAAACGAACAGGCTGCGATCAACAGAATAATTACCGTCTGCTCATCGATGCAGAAAACTCGCTGCATTCAGCCTGCAGTCTGACTTTACACATAGTCAGAAATCTAGTGTGATTTAAACACGAAAAACCATATTCCCAGCTCACATCAAACATGTCTGCAGAACTCAACTGCACCAGTTCAATGACATGCCATTATACTGCTGCTCATGTAGTTTTAAACTCATGGTTTCCACAAAAATATTGTACAGCACAACTGTTTTCAACATTGATAATAATCAGAAATGTTTCTCGAGCAGCAAATCAGCATATTAGAATGATTTCTGAAGATCATGTGACACTGAAGACTGGAGTAATGATGCTGAAAATACAGCTGCGCATCACAGAAATAAATTACAGTTTAACAGATATTCACGTAGAAAACACTTATTTTGAACTGCAGAAATATTCCACAATTTTACTGTATTTTTTAATCAAATTATTGCAGCCTTGGTGAGACTTCTTACTGACCCAGAACTTCTGAACACTAATGCATCTCTACTTTGGAGCGGAGATGTGCTTTTAAATGTTTTTTTTAGGTAGGCAGCACACTCAGGGCTCTACAGTGCGACCATTTCAGTCGCATTTGCGACTGAAAACTACTGCGTGCGACTATAAAAGATTTTTTAGGAGCACCAGTGCGACTGATCCGATCATCATCATACTTGTAAAGTTAGAGGAGTCAAATATCACCTCGTAATGGGAAGGCTACTTTTTGATAACATTTTGGATAATTGTTTAGAAGGAGCTCCTAAAATTTTGAACGTGCTCCTAAAAAGAAAAGTAAGCGTAGAGCCCTGACACTACATTGTAGTAGAAGATCATAACGTGTGTCTGGATGCTTACTGGAGTTTCTTTTCAGAATATAAATAGCAGCATTGAGCGATTCGACAGCTCCGGTTGAGTGATGCTTCAGTTGATGCTGAAAAATGCTGTGTAAAAGACTGCAACTGAATTGATCTGTCTCCCCTTCAGACAAACTATTGAACATCACCCGCAGGTTATGTTTTAGCAGAGAGTGATCAGCATGCGGCTGGCAGTGACAGAGAAAGAGCAGCTCTCCTGGATGTGTTTTTGCTCGACTGGATTAGTGATTGTAAAGCCCGTGGCAGAGGCTGCGTGCGCTGTAAGTCTCAGAGCTGGTGACAGAATCGATCTGAACCAAAAGGGCCGAGTTATGTCGAAAAGCTCAAAGAATGGTGCATTCGGCACAGCGGTAGTGGATTAGGTAGCCGCTAAACTGGCTTAGTTCTTACGGCAAGAGAAGTTCTGCCATTTTTAGTGATGGAATTTACTAAGGAGGAATTTACAGCTGGAATATAGTTGGCTTTGGGCTGGTCCTCTGCAGGGTTATTATCATTGACTAAAAGTAAAACCATTATAAATTAAAATAAAATATACATTAAAAAAAGGAAACTTTTTTTTTTAAACTACAATTCTCATTTTCATTTAGCTGACATTGAAGTACTAAAATAACTGATACTGTATAAAATAAAAGCAAAAACTAAAACTAATAAAAACTATATAGACAAAAAAAGATGATTCATAAAAAAGACAACAAAAAAAAACAGAAATACTAAAACTTTAGCTAAAATGAAAATGGAAACCTAAAATGTAATATAAAATGTAATAATAAATGTAATTATATATCAATATATAATTGATTCTAGAAGCAACATTTCACAGTTTCATTTTGAGTTGAAGTACCAAAATAACTAAAAATAAAAATAAATAAATAAGAAAAAATAAAAACTTTATAGATGTATTATAAACTAAAAAATGACAAAGAACACACAACAGATGCTAAAACTTAAAAAATGAAATAAATAAAAACAAAACTGAAAATGTAAAAAATGTAACATCTAATTCAAAATATTAACAAAAAATAGAGTATATCAATGATTCTAAAAGCAACATTTCTCATTTTGATTTATTTTTAGTACTAACATAACTAAAACTAATACATAGCTATGTAGACGTTAAAAAATAATGACAATAAAAATGACAAAAATACTTAAACTTGAAGTCAAATTACAATGAAAACAGAAAATGTAAAAAAAAATCCAAATCTCATTCAAAATATATCATAAGTTGAAGTCCTGAAATGACGAAAACTTAAAAACTATATAGACATTTACAAAATTAAAATAAATAAAAATGGTAAAAACACGACAAAAATGATAAAACTTGAGTTAAAATTACAATGCATATTTTTATATATACAAACTCTAATAATTCCCATAATCCCACTCAACGTTACTCGACTTTACTCACTTGCGCTGTATTTTTGGACACCGGTGTTCTTCAGAGCCGCTTCTGTTGCCATGGCGACGGGAGGCAGTTGCTTGGGAGACCTAAGGAAGCAGGGCTACCAAGGAAAAAATGTTGGCTCTTATGAGGAGGGGCGATGAGCTAAAAATACCATCTGGGTAGATGGTTGTTGGCTTTATGTTCTCGCAGCTTCCCGACTTCATCTCTTTTTGACCACCTGTGTGTTTCTCCTGTGACGTTGATAAATGATTTTAGCCGCCTCCCTAAACCTAGAGGAACGCAGAGATTGTGATTCGTCCCTTGCTCTTTTTATATCCCTGATTCTGCTGCTGCTTTAGGATCTCATTCCTAACATCAGTTACTTGGAGACAATCTTGTAGTGTAATTAAAGTCTGCATGCTTCAGCAAACTCAATGGCTGCATTCATTTGTTATTCAGATGTCCGTTTGAATCTGTGTTTGGCCTTTCGTCTGTATGTTGAGAAAGTCACTTTGAGGCTTATGCTACATAAGCAAACATGTAGGTCAGCCAAGAGACTACATATATGTAGGTCAGGCTGTATGTTGGCAATGGACGCAGCTGGCCCTCATTGCTATTTATGGCTTTTGTTCAAACAGGCAGCTCTTTGTTTTGTTTTGTTTCATTTATTTAACATATCCAACTCAGATCTGTTTAGATTTTGTTTTTGTTCAGACAACAAACTATCTAAACAGAATTGATTTGTATTTAATAAATATATTTTAAATGACAGCACTTTTTTTTTTTACTTGTATTTATTTATTTATCTAAGCACATCCATCTCATCTGTTTAGATTTTATATTTGTTTAGACAACAAACCCAAACAAACAAACAAACAAAAAATACATATGGTTTGTTTGAAGAGCGTTTTGTTTATGAATTTTAACATAGCTAGCTAAAATCTTTTTACATTTTATAATTGTTCAGACAATAATCAAAACAATTAATAAATAAATAAAAAACGTTTAGTTTGTATCAGTTTATAAATGAATAAATAGGCTAAATAATTAAAATCAGTGTTTTTTTTGTTTGTTTGTTTTTTTTTTAAATTCCCAAACAGGTCCAAGCCACATGTATATGGTTTAACTACTCTTAGAAAGGATTTATTTTATTTTTTATTTTATTTTATAAATTTATTTTTTGATTTTTTTCCCCATTATTATTATTATTATTTTTATTACTTTAATTGGAATATTAACTTTTTTTAATGCACATGCATTCATTTGTGCATGTTATTGCAAATAAATTGTTTGTCTTTTAGGTCAGTTGTTTGTAGATTTGTAATGTGTAAGGAGGAATGAAGTGGGTTCTTTCCTTCTTTCCATACGTTATTGATGGCAGATTTAGCACACAGTGCCGTATCCTCCTTCAGTGTGAGTTCGATACCAGACAGGCGTCGTCTTTCAGTTGTGCTTATGTAACGGGGCCGGTGGGTCTCAGACTGGGGTCCGATGAGATCATCCCTACAGTGTCTCTGTCCCTGATGGCCTGGACACACTCACGTGGGGACGCAGGATTGATTTGACTCGTTCAGTGGACGGGCGAGCCTCATGGACACACAGACATGAAGCACTTCTGAACAAGGCAAGCGCCAGTGAGATAAATGCATGACGAAAATAGTTTCTGTTTGAGTGAATCTAGGGATTCTTCAAACATTTTTAGCAGTGTTTACTAAGGCAAGCATAACATCGTAACACCTTTTGGTTGGTTTAAGCACCACACTGATTAGATTAAGAGATGGAAATAGGATGAGGATGCGAAGTTGAGGAAGTAGCATAATTTTTCGCTGTTGACTGTGTTTGAAGACGCCCTTCATCGTAAATCATCATCTGTTAATTGTCATCTTGAGTGCTTGCATAAGGGTCACGGTCTCGTGGCTGGTTCTACTGAAACGACAGTTGCTGATGGAGGAAATTAGGCTCAGAAATGATGGCCCTTATGTAACCGTAGTGACCATTTTGATGCTGATGGACACTTTGTCTGCTTGCATTAACAATGCATTGAAGGTGTGCTGACAAAGCGTCTCAATGTTGTGAGTGTTTTTTGGTTTGAATTAGATGAGCATGAAATATTCATGATAAAACTTACCAAGAAGTTCACACATTTCATCTTTGTTGAACAAGCTTTAACTTTGTTTGAAGCATCTAGGCCGCAGTGACGTGTTTGAATGCCCAAAGCATGGGAAGAGTTTGCACTACTGTTCAGGGTTCGGTATCATTTCACTTCTAGCAACAACATCTGTGAAAGCTTCATGCATTTGTTTTGATCCCAGAATATTGCTTTATGTCTTGTATATTTGTTTGTTTGTTTAAATTAATAATTTTAATAATTTTTTTTAATATTTAGTATTGTTACTAAATAATGTATACTGATATATTTATTACATGTTGTTCTTCTTATTATTAGTAGTAGTAGTATTGATAATATTGACATGATTAATTTATTAGAATAAATTATATAAATATTTATTTATTGTAACAAATTAATAATTGTTATTATCATTTTATTATTATTTTTATTATATAAAATCATTCATACATTTAAAATATATATATATTTTTTTATTGTAATTCATAATTTTAACATAATGAATAATAATAAATTAGGCTATTATTTTTATTAGTCAAGGGTTTAGAACAGTGTTTTCTGGTCATCTGGTATTGTTCCATTTTTGTTTATTCCTCTGTCTCATTTCCATCTCTGATTGGAGCACTCTTTAAAAAAAATCTGTAAAAATAGGGCATAACCTACTGTATTATTTTGAAGGATTTTTTCGTAATTATTTTTTACAGGTGTTTTACCTGTGTTTTGAATTTGCATTGCATTCCATTGTGTTTTAGATTGTCTGCAAAATTAATAGATAATGTCTCGGTAATGAGCTGCCGGTACTTTTTCTGTTATTTTACGTTTTTATTTCTTACAGTGAAGAATGATGTTGTCTTTCTGCACTGAGATATGCACAGACACATGTTGCTGTGGCAGGAAATGCAACAACAAAGACATTAACTTTTATTCAGATTCAGATTCGAACGTCACATGTTTAGAGACTGTAATCGAACAGTCTAAATTCAACACAGAGTACAGATGAAGATAAAACAGTATGTAAGAGGGAAAAAAAACATATTGATTGTCTAGGGATATCATCCATGGGCAAATCTGTTCCTCAGATAAAACTGTATGTCTGGAAATTTCCAGACTGATTGTGTTACCCAAAAATACTTCCATAAAAAGATACGATAGATGTGTGCACTCTCTGAAATCATATGTGCAAATGAATGCTCGTTAAGCCCTTCCTCGTTATTTTGCACGTATGTAGCCTCAGGGATGATAGTAGTGTGTCACTATCAGAGAGAGGAGGGAAGAAAAGATGGATGCAGAGAGGACAACGTGGAGAAAACGAGAGAGGCAGAGAGGAAGGAGGGAGCTGATTTTGGGGCAGCGAATGAACAGCCACTTTACAAAGCATGTGATTCCTGTCATGGCGAGAGAGAGAGAGCGAGAGAGAGAGAGAGAGAGAGAGAGACGCTTCCAGTCAGATCTCAGTGCTGCTTAGTCTGCTGTCTCGTGCAGAAGCAGCAGAGAAGGTTACGTTGTGAGGTTACGAGTCAGACAGACGCGTTTACATTTTAACACAGGAAAAGGACTAAGACACAAAGACACCTAAACCAGGAGCAGAGAAAGGGCAACAGAAGCATGTCCTCTTTCTCAAACCAACAACCGGCATCTCCGTTCTCAGAATATAGTGAGCTATGTAAAGTCCCATCCATGTCCACATCCGCCACCCCTCCGGGTTGGGACTGGCAGCATGGAGACCTCGGGGCACCACCGAGTTTTAGAGGTGGCCTTCGGGCAACGGGAATGATGGACGAGGACAAGCTGTGCTTCTACGAGTCTCCTTCCAAGCTCAGCGTCTCCGGGCGAGGAGCCGTTCCAACAAGCATGTCGTTCGGCAGCACCGGGGACAGTCCGGAAAGCCTCTCGTCCTCGTCGGCATCAGCTGCGTCTCCTGGAAAATTTGCGGCTTGCACAACGGACAACAATGGCATGATGCTTCTGGAATCACCTGCGGGTCACAAAGAGGTTCTGTCGCCACTCGAACCCTCGAAACCGGCTCCGTTCTCTGGATTGCTTCCGGAACAGAGTCCCAGCACGCCATCGCCCCGAACGCCTCCAAACTACTGCGTCATTGGCGTGGTCAACGACAGCTACCTGGAGGGCGAAGATGAGCGGCCGAAGGCTGAAGGGTCGTCACGCGAAAGTGAGGACGAGGAAGACTTCGAGCCTTGCTTGATGGGGAGAGCCGAACAACAGAGGAAGGCGATGAGGCGAGCGATGTCCGAGTGTTCGCACCTCTCCGTACCCGCCAGTCTCGAGCTCCCGGACAAGTACCCCGGCGGAGGCGTTCTCGACAAGTTGCCATCGCCCATTGGAGGACCTCGTCGCCAGCACTCAGGGGCCATAAAACGCTCTCTAACTGTAGCCGACGATCAACCTCCGACCCCGCCGCCAACCCTGTCAGCTGGAGCCACCCGCAACGACCTACGGAACAATATCGAACTACATTTCCCCCCTTTTCCCGCACGCAAAGACCAAAGCAGCTTTCCCCTCTCGCCCGTGGAGGACCTATTGGAGGGACCGTTCATTGACAAGGACCAAGGAGTCATTCTACCCGTGCCGGTGACAACACGTGCCCTTAATGGGACTTGCAACAACGCTGGAGACAAAACCGACACGATTGCTGAGGCATTTGAGGGTAGGTGATGGTGAAGTAAGAGTTAATTTTGAGGTGTAGGACTGACTCTTTTACATCTGAGAGAATGTGAGCAATGTGAATGAGAGAAGCGTGGCATAATCGTTCTTAGAAACAAAGAAATTAAGCTTGGGAAAGCATGTTTCAATGTATTTCCAATGGGGTTTTGCAGTGATGCCATAGAAGAACCATTTTGGGTTCCCCCAAGAACCTTTAGTGAAGAGTTATTAAAATAACCATTTTTTTTCTTACAATTATTGGTTCTTTATTGGCATCTATGTTTCCATGAAGAACTATTAACATGCATGAATGTTCTTCACACTGAAAAAAAAAAAAGGTTGATTTGGAATCTAATGGAACATATTTCCAGTATAAAGAACCTTTTATGCCATGGTTCCAAGATTCTGCATGGAACCATGGATGTCAATAAGGACCCTTTATTTCTAAGAGTGTATATGTGTATAAAATTGGATTTATTGAGTCAATATGATGAGACATCAAGGGAAGCACGGTATAATCGTTCTTAGAAACAAGGAAATTAATGTTTGGAAAGCATGCGCCAGTGTATTGCATTGGGCAGTGATGCCATAGAAGAACCATTTTGGGTTCCCCAAAGAACCTTTAGTGAACAGTTCTTAAAAGAACCAATTTTCTTATAGTTAAAAAAAAGAAAGGTTCTTTATTGGCGTCTGTGATTCCATGAAGAACATCCTTCACATTAATAAAAAAAAATGGTTCTTTTGAAATAAAATGTAACCAGTATGATGTTGGAACCATGAATGCCAATAAGAAACCTTTATTTTTAAGAGTGCATAAGTGTATATAATTGGGTTTATTGAGTCAATATGATGAGACATGAGTCCTAGACTGGGACTGCGTCTTTCTGATATGTAGCGGTGGCAGAAGTAGGTGATGCATGTAGTGTCTCTGTTCTGTGTGTACGGCACTATCACGCCACTGCCGAACGCATGTTCATTACCCGCTCCAGACGAGCCGCGGACAGCGTAAGTCATTTCTGACCTGATTTCCTAGAATAAAACCTGCCCCTCTGTAAATCGAGGTCAGAAACTCCTCAACGATGATGGGTAGAGCTCCAGAAATCTCCTGCTGCACCTGCAACGATTAACGATTACGAGTTTTGTTTTTTGTTTAAATAATAATTCACTGGAGGGGTTTGTAAATAGTCTGGTTTAATCCCTCAGTTGTCCTCTGGCTGGTTGGCAGATGGTGAAAATGCATTGTAGTGAATGTCTGAATGAAACATGTTTCTTGCCTCAAGGGGAAGCAAACAAAAGATACAATCACTGGTGAAATGTCTTTGATAAATGGAAAAGCAGGTGCAGATGATATAAAGTGTGGACAAGTGCTAATGATGGTGAGTCATGGATGGATGCTTGTTGCACACTAGTTTTCTCTGTGAGTTGCAGTTATTAATGCATGATGTTTGTGATTTCTTGTATTAGTTGGGGTGGAATTGGAGTCTGGATAGTTTTTCATAAAATGGGAGTGTCTGGAGATCGGGGTTACTGAAGGTCATGTGATCTGCATGCATGATAAAGCACGCTGAATACACAAGACTGTCTGTTTTGTGGCTGTCTTCACATTTATAGACTGATTTTCTTCATTTTGAGCAGGTGTCGTTCTGCATTTCTTGCTGACGTAATCACAGCAGTTTCTCATCTGCTTTGATGTGTCACTGTGAAACTGGTGTCTTTGTTATTATAAATGCACCTAAGCCTTGTTGAAATTGATCAGCTTAATGCAAGAGTTCTTAGCCGACTCTACGCATAGATATTTCTTACAAAGAAACCGTTCTGTGGTGACGGATTCATTTTAATACAAGATGCAGTATTTCTGCACTCTGGGAAGCAGCTTACATGTGCAAAAGAAAAAATGCTGCTGGAATATCAATGATGGCTGATTTTATTTATTTCATGCTCACTAGATTTAATTTCCAGTGTGAAAAAAGTGAAATAAATATGCAAATAGGCTCCTTTCTAAAGAAGATTTCTCCTGAGAAGTTAAATATGTTTATGAGAGAAGCAGGGCGACAAATTAAAGGGTTTATGGAAGCAGATTTACCGCTTTCACTTTACAATAAGGTCACTGACATGCATTAACTAACTAAAATGAACAATAATTAATTAATGAAAGTACAGCTGTTCATTTTAAGTTCATGTTCAGATCTATTAAATAATATGAATAGATGCATCTTTTGATTTTAAAAATATATTAATAAATATTAAAATTGACATTAACATCTAATGATGTAAGGTAAATTGTTGTGGTTTCTCTGAAAAACTGTACAGTTGTAATGCTACTATTTTATCATTAAAAATATCTTTTGAATTGCAAATTTACCGGTGGGATTTATTAGCAGGCGTTATTAAAGCAAGGTTCGTTCTCAAAAACTCACTCTCAGTGATGCTGTTGATCATTGTTACTGATCCCACATCCCACTGTACTTGTGATAAGTTACTTTAGCTGCAGAACTGTTTTGTCCTTCAACTCAAGGACATGAGGCTCCTCAAAGAGACGAACAGCCTTTGTAATGGATCTGCCACTGAACGTGAAGTGACCAGAGAGCCGCCTGTAAGATATATTACACATGGATATATTCCTTCTTTCAGCCTCATTTATCACACGGCTCTCTGGAAAACTTGACTCTGATTGGTGGAATCATAACAGATTGTCGTCTCAGTGAAGTAATGTCCTACATAGCTGCTTGTTTCATGTCTCTCGTACTCTTTCTTAAATAATTGACACTCAAATTAACTGGCATATCCGTTTATTTATTGATTTGGTAAGTCATCGTGCAATAAGTACCATAATGTACCATGACCCAAAAGTGAAAATGAAGTTTACTTTGTGTACCTGGACTTCAATGTGGACTCAAATCTCTTTCTTTCCATTTATTTTTATGCATGCAGCATGTACAGATATATGTATTGCATTAATTTGCAGCCTTTCTGCAGTTGAATTATCATGATTGTGGCAATCCAATCAGTTTGAATACAAAACGAGCTTTCGTTTTTAAGGTATCTTGAGTTTTATGAACCATTTTGTCTTTTGTCATTGCTTTGACTTTCTTTTGGACTAAACAAGCGGAACACAGTCTGTACAAATCGCTTTTTTTTTTTGTTGATTTTTTGCTCTAGTTTATATATTAATCTGTTTTCAACTGTTCAACCTGTTTCTTTCTACCAGAAAACTCTGAGAAGAACAAGCCACAGGCGAACAAAATGGACACTGTGCAGAAGATTGATGACTTTAATGTTTTCAGCAAGACGGACAAAGATCAGAAGATGGAAACGGTGGAGAAGAAAGACAAAACTAACCACACAGACGAACAGACAACCAAAGGAGAAAACACTGAAGCTCTGGACAAAAACAAAGATGTGGGTAAATCAGAGAAAACAGACAAGGATGAAATAGTTCACAAAGTAGAAACGCCAGTGAAAGTTGAGAAGATTGAACAAAAAACTACTAAAGGTGAGACTGAGAAAGCTGATAAGCTTGAGGCAGAAAAGATTGATTCCTCCCCAAAGATGGAGAAGGAGAAGGTGGAGCTGAAGACGGAAGTGAAAGTCGAGGAGAACAAGTCAGATCAGAAAGCGGAGAAAGATAAAGAACAGGTGAAGGAAGTGGAAAAGCAGAAAGCAGAACAAGGCAAGACAGAAAAGGACAAAGTAAAACCGAAAACAGAAAAGACTGAGCCTACTGACAAGAAACCTGGCAAAGCTGAGAAGGACGAGAAAGCCAAAAAGCCAGCTGCTAAACCCTCCGCGGCCAAGCCTGCGGTAACCAACGGTGCACCTGGAAAAGACTTGACTAGTCCTGAGAAGAAGACCAAGGTTTGTGAAAGCTTTCTGTTGTCTCTTCGTCCTCCATTGACCTTCCTGCTTTTGCTTCTGCTAATGCGAATGAGTTTGATTCTGTTCTTAAAGCATGTTAATGCCAAAACCAAAATTCATTCATCACTTATGGAGGGTTGGGAATCGAGAACCTAAAACAAAGTAGCGTTATTTCGGTATTATTTATGTACTATTATAGTTTTTATTACGATTTGGTATTAGGTTTTCAATTTTTATTTTAGTTTTATTTTTTGTAATTTTGTTTATATATATGAAAAATTTGAAAATTAGTTCTGTTTTAGTTTTTATTTATTTCCAGTTAGTGATTTATGTAGTGCTGGGGATCGAGAGTCAAACACAAAACACTGCTATTTTAGTATTATTTGTGTACTGTTCTATTTTTTATTAATATAATGTATTTATTTATTAATATTATGTATTGTATTATTATTTTTTATTTTTTTTTATATTTGTAGTTTAATATTTTTAATTAATAAAAAAAATAAAATAATATTTTATTTATTTATTTATTTATTTTCAGGTTTAGTTTGTACTTTTTTCCAGTTAATGCTTATATGTAAACAAACAAACAATAAATAAACACATTTAAATAAGTTGTTTTAAGGTTATTTTCTTTAACTAAAACTAAGATTAATTTTCATTCAGGTCCTTTAGCGGCTCAGAATTTTCTACATCCTTCCTATGATTAACGTTAATGAACTGTAATCGTGAAATTACTTACGCTTCCCATCCCTACATGACCGTCAAATGAAACCGAGTAAACTTCAAGTTTACTCTAGATATAAAGACAGAAAATTGTAGTCTGAACTGGATCTGATCTTGTGCTTTTATCGGCTTGCTCTGCTCATGTCGTAGCCGTTATCATTTGTCCTTATTCTATTTTTTTGTTCATCGTTTGCCATCCATCCGTTGGGTTTGCTGTCCATCCATGCAGCCTGTCGCCGGCGCAACCAAACCTAGCTCTGCCAAGCCCCAGCCGAGCTCCGCCTCCAGCGCTACAGCCGCGCACAAGCGTCCCACCCCGACCTCAGCCCCCCTCAGCAAAAAAGCCCCTGTGCCCAAAGCGCCCGCCCCGACCGCTGGCGCCAAACGGCCCGCCACGGCGTCCACACGACCCTCCACCGGAACGAGCAGCGCGGCCAGAGAGGTCAAGCCCAAGGTGAGTGTCCATCCATCTGCTGAAGACCACGTCTGAACCCTCTTCCAAGGGTCGAAGTGGCTCAATCCGGCTCTCATCTCTGCATGGATGTTCTGTGTGTGTGTGCCGTCCATGCTTGAGCACATCAACATGTTGTTTAAACTACAGTACAGTGCAAAAGATTGGGCTCGGTTATCACAAGTCAGCAAGGATGCATTTATTTGGTTAAAAATACATTGGTAAAATTGTGAAATATTATTACAGTTTAAAACTGCTTTCTATGTGAATATCTATTAAACTGTAATTTATTTCTGTGATGCGCAGCTGTATTTTCAGCATCATTCCTCCAGTCTTCAGTGTCACATGATCTTCAGAAATCATTCTAATATGCTGATTTGCTGCTCAAGAAACGTTTCTGATAATTATCAATGTTGAAAACAGTTGAGCTGCACAATATTTGTTGTAGAAACCGTGATGCATTTTATTTTTTAGGATTCACAGATTCAAAGAACAGCATTGATTTGAAATAGAACTCTTTTGTAACATTATAAATGTCTTTACTGGCACTTTTGATCAATTTAATGCGTCCTTGCTGAATAAAAGTATTGATTTCTTAAAAAAAAAAAAGTTTGACAGTTTTGAATGTCAGTGTACATCTACAAAGAAGCTTAAAATATTAGAGCTCCGAAATTACTTATTATAATAGACGTTTTTCTAGAAGATAGAGCTAGAAATAGCAGTATCGATAAAATGTTTTATTCCAGTGATGAAGGGCAATGAAAAAAACCTAATATAGCCTAGTTTATTATGTCCTAGAAGATAGAGCTAGAAATAGCAGTATCGATAAAATGTTTTATTCCAGTGATGAAGGGCAATGAAAAAAAACAAATATAGCCTAGTTTATTATGTCTAGATTATGTTTTCAAATCTCTTTAAATATGAACAATGTTCAGTTCAAGTCTTCCCTCTAGTGGCCATCGGTTAAACTACACTACTTCCTAACTATTGAAATTAAATGAAGGTTAATATGTGACCCTGGAGCACAAAAGCAGTCTTAAGTCGCTGGGGGATATTTGTAGCAATAGCCAACAATACATTGTATGGGTCAAAATTATAGATTTTTCTTTTATGCCAAAAATCTTCAGGATATTAAGTAAAGATCATGTTCCATGAAGATGCTTTGTAAATTTCCTACCGTAAATATATCAAAACTTAATTTTTGATTAGTAATATGCATTGCTAAGAACTTAAATTGAACAACTTTAAAGATGATTTTCTCAATATTTTGATTTTTTTGCACCCTCAGATTCCAGATCTTCAAATAGTCGGCCAAATATTATCCGATCCTAACAAACCATACATCAGTGCAAAGCTTATTTATTCAGCTTTCAGATTATGTATACATCTCAATTTCAACTAGCTCAAAATACAGTTTCATTGTGCACATGTTGCCGCATTAATGTTAAGAAATATGATTGAATCCACAATACGAAAGGAGAGGTTTGTCTCAGTAAATAAATAAACATGAAGGATTGTATTGGTGTGACTGGATTCTTAGGAACTGACTTCATCTGAACCTTGCAGGCTATTTTTAGAGCAACAGTCAGATCTTTTTGGATGAAACGTCTCTGTTCGATCCTGATGGGTTTTTTACTACAGAGACAATATCACAGTGCAGCTGACCCCGACTGACCCTGTGTTTTCTCCTCCGACAGCCGGCCGTGCCAAAGGCCTCTGTGGCTCCGGCTCGGCCCGCCGCAGACAAACCTGCGACCGCAGCACGCACAACCACCACGACACGCAGCACAGCCAGCGCTGCGGCAGCACGACGCCCCGGTTAGTTAGGAGACATTTAAAGATGAGCCATTGCATTTTGTGCTGATTTATGAAGTAGTATAAATATTCACATTATGCATTACTATTTTTGTGTTTAGTCGCAAAGACTGAGAGCAAACCAGGAGACGAAAAGAAACCAAGCACACCGAAAACCACAGGTACAGCAAACACGCAACCACCCATAACACTGTATTTATGAATACACTACAGGCTAAAAGTTTGGATTCATCACCACGGCTGCATTTATTTGATCAAAAATACAGGTAAAAATTGTAATGTTGTGAATTTGCAATTAATAACCGTTTTCTGCTTGTATTTTAACACTCTGGTGTTGACTGAGGGTATATACAGTATATTATTCATGCTTTTATTCAGTAAAATTACTTTTATTCAGTAATGCATTTAGTAATGGCTGTTGAAAATTCAACTTTGCATCATAGGAATAAATTACATTCAAAATACAAACAAAAATATTTAAAATTATAATAAAAAATAATAATTATAATAATATTTAATAATAATAATGTGTGTGAATTTAAAATATTTGTATAAAATTAACAAAAAAAATAATATTTTGCTGAAAATTCAACTTTCCATCACAGGAATAAATTGCATTTTAAAATATATTAAAATAGAACAATTATTTTAAATTATAATAACAATAATAATAAATAAAATAATAATTATAATAAGGTTTTATTGTAATAATACACTAATGTGTGTGTATAGATACAACAAAACTAATTTTTATTTAATCAATTAAAAATAAAGATTTTTATTCCGTTAAAATTACTTTTATTCAATATGTTTATTGATGGCTGCTGAAAATTCAACATTGCATCACAGGAATAAATGGCATTTTAAAATATATTCAAATAGAAAATATGTATTTTAAATTATAATAATTTTTCACAATATTATTGTTTTTACTGTATTTTTGATCAAATAAGTGCAGCTTTGGTGAACATAAGACACTTCTAAACCTATAAAAATCATACTTATTCCAAACTTTTGAATGGTAGTCTATGTTGAAAAATACAGAAATTCAGTGTAGTGGCTTAATAGCGACAGGGAAAAGATGCAGAGATGCTACGCTGACAAACACACATTTAAATCCATGAAAAATCTCTTTCAAATCCAGAAGTGAGTTGCGCAGCAGGAATGAGTTTGGGATAATCCCTCACTCGGAGCGCCGCTGCACAGCACGCTGCTTCTTACCCCCATTCCCAGAGATTTGACCCAAACGCAGCGGTGCAGAGAGATTATTTTAATCTGAAGCATAAAGAGGGTTTTGTGCTTCAAAACTGAGCATTCAGATATCCCTCAGAATCTCTATCTAGTGCTCACTTATTCAGACAGCATTTATAAAGGTTCTGGCATCGCAAGTTCTTTCTGTGAAAGTGCTTTAAAGTTCACCAAACCAGTGTTTCTCTCAGACATAATTAAGCTGTGTTTTCAGATGCCGCCCGCTCTAAACCTGCGCCTCTCAAAGCCTCCACCACTACAAACAGCGCCAGCGCTCGCCCTCGCACCACCAAAACCCCCGTCTCCAGCAGCACTACAGCAGCTGCTGTGCCCGAGAAGAAGCCGGCGGTGCCCCGCGCGCCTCGACCCAGCTCCACACCGGCACCCGACATCAGAAACATCCGCTCAAAGATCGGCTCCACGGACAACATCAAATACCAGCCTGGAGGAGGAAAGGTAAACGCACATGTGTTCAGCTGTAAATGTGATGCAGTCCTCTAGATTCGCAGTGCTTTCATATTTAGTAGGATGTAGATTTTGCACACTTGAGGGTACCGTGCCATTTTATTTTTAGTGTTATTTATTTACGTGCTATTGTACTATATTATATTAATTAATATAGTATTTATTAATTTTTGTATATAATAAGAATTTCTATATTTTCAGTATTAAGTTTAAGTAATTTTATGTGCTTTTTTCATTTTCATTCGTTTTTTTTTTTTATAGCTTCAATTTATTTTAATTTCAGTTTTACTTTTAGTAATTGTAGTCATTTTTAATGTAAGACACTCAGAGATGTTTGAGCTGTTTTTGTCCTGCAGGATGTGCCGCTGTCATCTTTCTGAAACTGCTCTCAGTCTTTCTTGCGTGACTCTAACTGTGTCCAAAACCTTAAAAAATATGACATTACAGCCAGCATCCAGAGGCATCAGAGCAAATCTGTTATTATTATTAATAATTATATTAATATTATTGTTGTTGTTGTTGTTACTATTGTTATTATTATTAATAATAATAAATACAATATTAATGAATAATTTAACACATTTAAATAAAATATTTAGATTAATATGATTTAATCATTTAATATTATATTAGCAAAAATTATTACATAATTATAAATTAATTAACAATATAATATATGCAATATATGTGATAATTTTACTATATAAAATGTTAATGTGTATTTTGAATACATATTTGTATAAATATTTAAATATATTGCTTATTATAATTATTAAATGGTATGTATATATGATTAATAAAACAATAAAAATGTCATAAAACAATCACGTCTTAATCAGAAGTTAACATCATGTAATTATTAATTCATAAATACAAATTTAATTAATAATTTAACACATTTAAATAAAATATTTAGATTAATTATTATAATTTAATAATATATTATCAATAATTATTACATAATTATAAATTAATTAACAATATAATATATATGCAATATATTTAATTATTTTACTATTTAAAATGTTAATGTATATTTTTAATACATATTTGTATAAATATTGAAATATATTGCTTATTGTAATTTTGAAATAGTATGTATATATGATTAATAAAACAATAAAAATGTCATAAAACGATCACGTCTTAATCAGATGTTAACATCATGTAATTATTCATTCATAAATACAATTTTAATTAATAATTTAAAAATGTCATAAAACAATCACGTCTTAATCAGAAGTTAACATCATGTAATTATTAATTCATAAATACAAATTTAATTAATAATTTAACACATTTAAATAAAATATTTAGATTAATTATTATAATTTAATAATATATTATCAATAATTATTACATAATTATAAATTAACAATATAATATATATGCAATATATTTAATTATTTTACTATATAAAATGTTAATGTATATTTTTAATACCTATTTGTATAAATATTGAAATATATTGCTTATTGTAATTATTAAATAGTATGTATATGATTAATAAAACAATAAAAATGTCTTAAAACAATCACGTGTTAACATCATATAAGTATTAATTCATAAATATCCTTTTTTCAACTTTTAATTGCATTTCGTGAGAAAAATAAGCACATTAATCATTAAATATTCTCTATA
>NW_015536496.1:464259-464740 GCF_001515605.1 Sinocyclocheilus anshuiensis | reverse complement strand
GTTTTGGTAACCTCATGACTTTGCATGCACGTAGTTTATTTCACGCTTTGATATGAAAGGATACAAGCTACAGCGTGCCGGCGCCTTTGTGTGTGCAATTGAAGAGCATGCGCTGCGAGCACAGTACCGTTTCCACGCTCGTGTGACTCGCGCCTGGCACTGAAGAGAAGCTGGAGCGCGTGTCTGAATAAATGTCGTTCTGCGACTGAATAAATGCACTTCTTGTTAAGAGAAAAAGTGACATTAGCAGCAGTTGTGAGTGGTGGCCAACCCTAGCGTTAATTGCATTAAATATTTTTTACGCGTTAAACTGAAAAAATAATCGCCTGCATTAACGAGCTGATTTTGACACCACTAATATATATATATATATATATATATATATATCAACAATAAAATCTGCCACGTCACAGCCCTACTCGCTAACACTCTCCCGTTCCTGAGAAATGTCTCCTGTCACCACAAAGAGTTAAAGAGCGTC
>NW_015536496.1:463977-464163 GCF_001515605.1 Sinocyclocheilus anshuiensis | reverse complement strand
TCTGCCACGTCACAGCCCTACTCTCTAACACTCTCCCGTTCCTGAGAAATGTCTCCTGTCACCACAAAGAGTTAAAGAGCGTCGTTTAGTATAGACCAATTATCGATTTGTAAACATTTAGGATGCGCGCGCATCATGGTGGCAGAAAACCCGGGAGAGATAGCCTTTACGGCTAGATAATTTCAC
>NW_015536496.1:461771-463811 GCF_001515605.1 Sinocyclocheilus anshuiensis | reverse complement strand
GCTAAAAGCTGCCTGCCTTTGGATCTGGACACAGCCCTTCTGTCCTGATCAGTAGATTTTTCTGTCTGCAAACAGAGACAAACCTGTCCTGTTTCCTGATCTAATGTGATTAGGAGTGAAAGCAGCATGATTCACGTTCCTCTGCTCATGTTGACTTCTGTGTAGATCTGTTCACTAGCTCCAGTCTTCATAATCATTATGTTTCACTCACCTCCTCCCATGTTTGTTGTTCATCCTGGTCTTTTTCCTGGCTGAGCTCTTTCTGTTTGACTCGCTAATAGGGCTGTGATGGTTGCCGTGACAACCGCGTCACCGCGGCGGTAGTGCACGTGACGTCACGCACTCTATAACAAGCATAATACGAAGTTTTGTATACAAGTGTAATAACAGTAACAGTTGCAAATTGTTTTATTTAGACTATAAGTCTATCAATTACCGGTTTGTAAACATTCAGGATGCGCGCGCATCATGGTTGCAGAAAACCCGGGAGAGATAGCCTTTACAGTTAGAGAATTTCACGGATACGGTACAAAATAGTTAGGTTTAAAAAGATTATAAATTATATTGATTAGATGTAATTTTCAAAATGTTCTCCGCATATTACAAGAGCATGTCACCCAGCGATAAGCACTGTTATTCAACGAAAATGACGTTAGAGAGTGCGATAGTCTTACAGATCCGAAACAGGGGTGACGTTGTTTGTGGGCGGAGCCTATCTGGAGGCAGAAAATGACGGTTTTCAAGCGGCAGTCTGTGGAGCCATGGAATAAAAGGTATAAAAATGTATTCTCGCGTTTTGGTAACCTCATGACTTTGCATGCACGTAGTTTATTTCACGCTTTGATATGAAAGGATACAAGCTACAGCGTGCCGGCGCCTTTGTGTGTGCAATTGAAGAGCATGCGCTGCGAGCACAGTACCGTTTCCACGCTCGTGTGACTCGCGCCTGGCACTGAAGAGAAGCTGGAGCGCGTGTCTGAATAAATGTCGTTCTGCGACTGAATAAATGCACTTCTTGTTAAGAGAAAAAGTGACATTAGCAGCAGTTGTGAGTGGTGGCCAACCCTAGCGTTAATTGCATTAAATATTTTTTACGCGTTAAACTGAAAAAATAATCGCCTGCATTAACGAGCATATTGAATGATTAAATAATTGTTATAATTAATAATATATACCTAATATACTTAAAATACACACATTTTATTGTATAGTGTTACTATTAATATTGTTATTATTATTATTATTATATTACTTTTTGACTCATCTCACATTTTAGTACTATAGTACAAAATAAATGATACAAATTTTTTTTCTTTTATTCCATGGATTTTACCCATTTATCTCCACTTGTTCCCAGTGTTTTTCTGCAACCACTATGCGCACGCAGCTGTGACGTCTACTCTAAATTGGTCTATAAGCGAGGTCATAAAGCGAGGTCACGGTTTTATGTTTGGAGCATGATGGGGATGTTTCAGCTCAGATTCGTGCATATCTGGAGTTTGTCGCCTGTTCCTGCCTTTTCCTCTGATCCTGAAGTTTTCCCTGTTCTCATGTGAGATTACAGTAGGTTGGTGGTAGTACGAGCGATTGACTCGAGGGCTGTATCTGCGTTTTTTCCGCCCGCAGGTCACGGTGTCTCAGAGCAGGACAGACGCTCAGAGCTCGCCCTCCAAAGAGACCAGCCAGGGCAAAGTGAGTTCATCAGTCCATCACACTCACGTCTGCACATCTCCGTCTCGGACTGCTCTCTTTTCAATCTCTGCTTTTCTTCTCAATATAGCCTACACAGATCTGACTTTACATGATCGATTGAGCATGATTGAGATCTATCAAATTAAATACTATACTTATAATATTTTAATTTTAAAATATACAGGTTTTTAATATATTTTAAACATTAAAATGCTATATTATATTTGGTATATTTAATTATTAAATAATTTATATTAATGAGTTTAATAATCAAGTCATATATATATATATATATATATATATATATATACACACACACTGTGTGTGTGTGTGTGTTTGTGTGTCTCT
>NW_015536496.1:460108-461605 GCF_001515605.1 Sinocyclocheilus anshuiensis | reverse complement strand
TATTATTAATATCAATAATTTATTTATAGAACTATTATAATGTTCATTAATATTTTATCTAAATAATTGTATTATTATTTTAATTTTTCTTTTTTTATATATATATATATATATTCATGACTTATATATAATTATGTTTTTAAATCAAATCTAATTAATTAAAAATAATAGCAATATAATAAGAAGAAGAGTATATCGCTCATTCTATCAGCTGATATTGGTATTAGGGGGGAAAAACACATTTTTCAATCACTAATCTTTCCTTCTGGAGATCTTTGGATACTTACATTGGGTTTTTATCATCTAGTCATATTTCATCATATAGTGTTTGGCTCTTACACCTCGTTATTACATACTTTACATCACAGCAGGGACACTCAGATTGCATAGTTTGGGAACCACTCACTGTAAAAAATGCATGAGTCTGTAAATAAAATTATGAATAATGGTAATATTAATTAATACTTTTTGGTTTCAAAACATGCAATAGCTTACAATCACAAAAGTCATTTAATTGTAAGTGTTGCACCCTAACAGGAACAGTCTTATTGTAGTCAAAATTGTCTGCATTGGATCATCATTGAATGTTTGCAGTGGAAGCAGCATTTTTTGACTATAATGGGAGTGATATAGTTATAGCACTGCATTATTCATGGAAATCCAAATTTTGGTGCCGGTCACTGAGAAGCCTGTAGGATTTGATTTGAGTATCCCAGCATCACAGTGTTCATTTGTAGCTCACCAACCAGATACTCATCAATCACATCAATCAGTTCCATTCACTTTAATGGTGATTTTGATTAGCCTAACGAGGGGAAACGGTGGATAAGAGCCCTAATGGTGTTCAGACTAACAGTCAATGGGACGTCTTTACTGTCAGTGATGCTAGTTGCTTCTAGATGCTTCTGCTTGTCCTCTGTTGTCTTCCCTCTCTAACCTGGTCCTCCCTGGTGTCCCGTACCTCCCGGCCCGTCGTGCTGTGTTGTAGGTTCAGATAGTCTCCAAAAAACTGGACTACAGTCACGTGACTTCTCGCTTGGGCTCCAAGGACAATATCAAACATGTTCCTGGTGGCGGGAACGTAAGTAACGTTACTGCATGCGGTGTAGTCGTCGTTCAAACAAACACGAACATTTCAGACCAAATCATGGTGACAGCAGAGGTTTGGATTCTTCTCTCACACTAACTCAAATCTGCTGCGGCGCTCTCTGAAATCTCAGTTTGAGGAGCTTTTAGAGATCTGCTCGGATGTTTTTCACCTGTTCCTCATCACCTCGTGTTTCATTTCAGGTTCAAGCACTGCATGCTACTGGGGCTGGGCGATAAAACGAGAACGATAATTATCACAGTATGTGACCCTGCACCACAAAACCAGTCATAAGGGTCAATTTCTCGAAAGCTGAATAAGTAAGATTTCCATTGATGTATGGTTTGTTAGGATAGGACAATATTTGGCTGAGATACAACTATTTGAAAATCTGGAATCTGAGGGTGCAA
>NW_015536496.1:455203-459021 GCF_001515605.1 Sinocyclocheilus anshuiensis | reverse complement strand
TGGCATAAAAGAAAAATCTATAATTTTGACCCATACAATGTATTGTTGGCTATTGCTACAAATATACCCCAGCGACTTAACACTGCTTTTGTGCTGCAGGGTCACATGTATTTTTTGCACTCAATGGAACGAGTTTACTAGAGCAGACGTGTTTCGATCACATGACCGTTGCTGTGAGATCCAGCGAGAGTTCAGCGAAGAACACAAACGTTTCTGTGATTTCCTTTAAAGCCGGAGGAAACGGTGCTGACAAACATGAGAAACACTGTGCCGTTAGAAGGCTTTACCACAGATTTACTGTAGTAACACTAACTGCACCATGGTATTGTAGCAGAAGTGTGGGATATACTTATGGAAATGTGTTATATTATTAATGTAGACATGGAATAAATGTATTAAAGTAGTAATGGTTGTTATTGAGCTCTAGAATTTGTGCATTTGTATTTATATTAAATGTAAAAACAATATTTTACCATGGTAGTGAGGTGCTATGTGTGGGTTTACCTTTGGTTATCGTGATCTAATTGTGTGATACTGTAGATGACCAATGGTTAATTTGAATAAAAGTCAGAATATTTCAGTTTTACCCTATAAATATGAGGTTGTTCCATATTTCCATCTGTCAGGAAACACAAACCTGTTTGATTATGCGAAACAATATGAAACAATTAAAAAAAATAATTTCTCTATTGAGATATTTGAAGGGAAGATGACTGAAAAAGGATTTTACTTAAGTTTACTCATGCAAGTTTTGATGTAGAAAAAATATTTTATTATAAGTGTTTTGACTATTGTACCTCAGATTTGGTTACAGCTTTCACTCAGGAGAATAAATCTGCCTTTA
Organism: Sinocyclocheilus anshuiensis; assembly: GCF_001515605.1. NCBI lineage: Eukaryota > Metazoa > Chordata > Actinopteri > Cypriniformes > Cyprinidae > Sinocyclocheilus > Sinocyclocheilus anshuiensis. Next base: position 458,177 of record NW_015536496.1, on the reverse strand, counting down.
AACTGGGAAGAAATAAAGATTTGACATTTATTGCAATAATTATCGATAACATAAACAATTTTTTTTTTTTTTTTTTGCCGTATCGCCTAGCCCTACATGCTACTTTTATTTTAGCAGTGTGTGAGCAGCTTCATGGGATGCTTGTTTATGTTCGCAGATCCAGATTCTCAGCAAGAAGGTTGACTTGAGTAAAGTGACCTCAAAGTGCGGCTCCAAAGTCAACATCAAACATAAACCAGGTACGAACCAATCGCTTCTTCAGAAAAGACTGTTTAAATGACTTCAGTGTTTCATCTCCGATCCGAACCGGTCACCCTTTTATTTCCAGGACCATTTAATTTGCTGCTTATTAATAATTAGTAAGGTAGTTTAGGTATTAAGAGATCTAAAATATGGTCATGCAGAGTAATGCATTAACATGTGCTTTATAAGTACTAACGCGCATGTTATTAAGCAACGAGAATCGGTCCCTAAACTAAAGAGCTGCAGTTTAAACCAGTGAGTGTGTGTTTTTCTGGAGGTGGAGGCGACGTCAAGATCGAGAGCCGCAAGGTGAACTTTAAGGATAAAGCTCATCCCAAGGTGAGCTCGATGGATAATGTCAATCACGAGCCCGGAGGCGGGAGAGTTAAGGTGAGTTTAACCTTAAACCTTTGAGACGTTACAGGTGTCAATAAGAAGTCGACTCATACTTTATTCTGTAGGAAGACAATTCACACATTTAAATTCAATTTATGGTGTTATTTAGTGTTTAAAGGAATAATTCACCCAAAATATCTGTAATATATCTGCTGAATGAAATCCAATGCATGTTTCTTACTGATTTTGAGGAGCTGATTCCACAAATAGTCTGTTTTGCTTGAGCACATCACACTTTTTCACAAAATATGATGCATTTCATGGCTTTTTTTGCTTTGGACAAGCATTTGTGTGGTTAATAAGTCTTGTATTCTCCCTAAATCAGCAGAAAAAACACCGCAAAGACTTGATTCCTGTCTGAATCTGAGCCAGATTACAACTATTGCTTCAGTTCTTGAATGTATATCATTTAAAAAAATCTTCATTCTGATTTTTACAAAACATATATATATATATATTGTTTTATTTTTAACTCAGCATTATCGAATTATCTAATATTAGGCTAATATTATATTTGTTTAAAAAAATCAGCTATTTAAAAATTTATTGATTTATTTATTTTATTTTTTTGATACAGTGCTGTGTTCATGTAATCATGTTGATTTCTGTACATCAGGGGTCTTCAGCTAAAACTGCTTGAGGTCCAGTGATGAACCCTCCTCACCAGCCGAGGTCCAGACAATTATAAACATAAAATCATGAACTGATGGCTTTTGATGCCAGACCAGGGAATCTGCAGGATATTTAAGCTCAAATTTAAGACTTAAGAACTGCACGAATGATATTAAAATGACTGTAAAAAGCATGATTTACAGTTCAGATAAAGGTTTACAGTTTTATAAAATCATAAACTTCACATTTCATCCTTTAAATATTTTTTAAAGAAAAATATCTATTATTATATTAATTTAAACAATTATTATATGAATTAAATAACATAAATATATGTTACTGTCTTAATTGTTTAGATTATTATAATGCATTATCTGCACCCAAACGGCTGGCCTTGATGTGCTTGATATAAATGTGATTTTGTTAGAAAATAGCATCTGGCATTTACTTATTTCATTGTCTAAAGGCTTCACGGTCCGGATTCGGACTCCTGCTGTACAGAAAAAAAGGGGATGTTTAACAGAAGACATTAGGAGACTTCTTTAAAATCACTTTCTGAAGTTAATGTTGTTTGTTTTGGGTGAAATGTTCCTTTAAAAGCTGTTTTGTTATAAATCAGTGGTGAGTTATATTACACTTGCATGGAAAGTTTAATGCTTTTTTATGTTTCATGCTTTTATGTTTTCATTCAAGCCTCAAAATAATCACTTATGATGTGTTAAAGTTTATGTATGTGTGTTATGTAATGTATGTTAAAGACAAGAGTAAAGACTTTTGTCAGATGGAAAAAAAGACCAAATTCCAGAGCAGTTTCTGAACTTGTACCTCTGGCTTCAGACGGCTGTGTGATAGTGATGTCACCTGCCCCTCAGCCTATGGCCATCCATTTCAGTCACATGACCACTTTCTCCGTCCTTTATTATTTTGCACCCATCCACGCTGAACACACATTTGTGATTACGATCACACTTATACTGTAACATACATTTACTGAGACTTTTAGAAACAGCGTGAATTTTGGACTTTTTGATACTTCTGTAATTAATATTAAGCGAGTTTTTAAATTAAGCATGTTCAATAATGCAGTAGTTTACATTGTAGTATAACCTGTTCTGTTCTTCTGAGCATGATTCTTAAAAAGTTTAAATATATGCATGTAATGATTGACAGGCGTCTCCATTTGCATGGATTTCTATTCATCCTTGTAATTTTAACAAAGTTGAAGGTTAATTCAGTTCCACTTGATAGTCGATTGATTATTTTCTATACATGTATGAAATTTAGTCATTACATTTGTCATGATTTTTAATTGTGTAAATGTTCCTGTGTTCAGTGTACAGATATAATGTAGCAGTCTAGTCTTTAATTTTAGAATAATAGTACAATAAATAGAAAATAAATAAATAAATATGGACAATCAACCAAAAAAAAAAAAAATAATTGTATTACATTAATAAATTAAAATATTAATTATATTATTATATTAAAGGTACAATATGTAAGATTTTCGTAATAAAATGTGACCCTGGAGCACAAAACCAGTCATAAGGGTAAATTTTTCGAAATTCAGAAACGTTCCTCTTCTGAAAGCTGAATAAATAATATTTCCATTGATGTATGGTTTGTTAGGATCGGACAATATTTGGCTGAGATACAACTATTTGAAAATCCGGAATCTGAGGGTGCAAAAAAAATCTAAATATTGAGAAAATCATCTTTAAAG
>NW_015536496.1:452591-453301 GCF_001515605.1 Sinocyclocheilus anshuiensis | reverse complement strand
ACCATGCGGAGCCGTACCGTGCCGTACCATGCAGTGGAAAAGCGCCATTAGAGTGTTTATAATCATCCGGGTTTAAATCGCGCTCAAATTGATTTTGACTCAATATTTACACTGAAGCTCGCAGGCGGCTATGGTAAGGGGCAGAGATGTTGATAGCAGGTGTGAACAGCTGCCTCGTTTGATAACTTGTGATCAGATCACTCAAAACAGATGTCAGTTACAAGAGCAAACAAGGTAAAAGATATCCTTCTGCTATTCTTCACTCACACAGAAGGCTCCGGCTGCCGCCGCGGGGTGACGAACAGCATGCGGGTGGGCCGCGCGCTGCTGGCATCCGGGTGGGCGTTCCAGGGTTTGGCATAGCTGTGGTCAAGAAACACGAGGTCCAACTCTCGCTCATGAAGCGACAGCTGGAAGAGCAGGGACGTCCCCATCCTACGAACCGACGTCTGGAAGTCTCTCTCTCCTCCAGGACGGAACATGGTCCTCTAGCCCCACACGGAGGCTCTGCGGTTCCCGCAAAAATGGGACGCTTGCACCGTAAACATCAACCCTGCAATGAAACAATTCCTCAATATCAAGCATCCTGCTAAATAAAACATTTGCACTCGTGTGACGTTAATGTCATCAAAGATTTTCGAGATTTTCGTAATAAAATGTGACCCTGGAGCACAAAACCAGTCATAAGGGTAAATTTTTCAAACGTTCCT
>NW_015536496.1:440677-452101 GCF_001515605.1 Sinocyclocheilus anshuiensis | reverse complement strand
TAGTCATAATGTTCTTTGACAGTGTAAATGTTCTTTGCTTGCATTCTCTGTATAATTTATTCGCTGTTTGACTAACTATTGAAGGTACAGGTAATAAAAAAATTCATTCATTACCTCATCCGTGAACATCCTCCTTCATTGCGTCATCAAACTTCGCCTTTGTTATTGTTTTGAAAATGTGACCTCTAGTGCCCCCGGAGCTGTGTGAGGCACGTTTTATTACGGATGCGTGCACTTTATTTCACATCTTCTGGACTGTTGACAAAAAGCACCCGCTTATCCCCATTGTAAGGCTTGGAGGGGCCAGGACAATTTTTAATATAATTCCGATTAGATTCGTCTGAAAGAAGAAAGTCATATACACCCAGGATGCTTTGAGGGTGTGTAAAAAATGACAGAATTTTCATTTTTGGGTGAACTAACCCTTTAAAATCTTCACATGAACTCAGTCCAGTGTGTCTAAACTGGTTCTGTATATCAGCTTTATTTCTTCACCATGCAAGGTTTGATTTATATTCAGTTCAAGCACTCGCTCCTGGCTGTGCGTCCATCGCCATTTCACCCACATCTTTCCTATTGACACCCTGCTGTGTGTTTCTAGGCTGAGGGGGCCCAGGAGACTGCTGAGGGCAGCGGGGCTCCCTCTAGTGGTGTCTCGGCCACCCAGCCATCAGCCGGCCCTGCCCAGGAGAATGGGCTGAAGGAGGGCGGCCCCTGCAGGAGTGAGGAGCTCCGGGACCCGCAGGGCCTGGACTCGCTCATCCCTGAAACAAGTAAGTTTGTGTGTAACCCGGCCCGAGACTCAGAGCCCCGCCGAAGCCCCATCTAGAGGTCCTTTAGAACTGACTCTGATTCCACTTTCACATTCCATTCCTCACATTTACAGCTAAATATGATTTGTTTCTCCATCATTTCATACACACTATTACTTTGTGGCTTTTTTTTTTCTTTGGCTCTTAATTTTAAGCAGCATGTAAATTGTTTGATTTTTGTTGTTGTCTGGTTTATCACTGTACGAGAGGTCGACCTATTAATGATAATAATTAATAATTGGTGTAATATTGGTGTAAAACCAATAATGGAATGGGGGGGGGTTTGATTACTGATTAATTTGGCTGATTTTATGATCAAAATATTGAATAAAAAACATTGCATGTAAGATTTTATTGTTTAAAAATTAAGATCAAATAAAAATATTGAATAATATTTTTTGAGTAAATTCAAAATATTAAATAAAAACATTGAATGTAACATTTACGCAAGATCAAATATTGAATGAAAACATTAATTTTAACATTTTATTTTTAAAGTAAAATAAAAAAAATATTGAATGAATACATAGAATGTAACATTTTATTTTTAAAGTAAAATAAAAATATTGAATAAATACATTGTAACATTTAATTTTTTTTGAAGTAAAATCAAAATATTACATATAAGACAATGTATATAAAATTTCAAGTACAATCAAAATATTGAATAAAACCATTGGATGTAACATTTTATTTTTATATACCATTCATTTAAAACAAATCGGATGTGTAACTTTAATTATGGTGCAGTTGTCATTTTAACAGTTAGTCTGTTATCGGTGCAGATTAATCAGTCGGTCGACCTCTGCAGTTGAACTGATGGTTTTAAAGTGCAGTTTTCTGATCTACAAACCGTTTTGACCTCTTCTTATTTTTCAGGCATCTAACTCGACTTTTTGCTATCACTCTGCCCTTTACATTTCACCCCCGCCCGCTTCCTCTCCTCCCCTTGTTTATGTCCTGTCTCTCCTCTGTCCTGTCTTTCTCCACACTCTGTGATGCAGATTGAGTCTTTCAAGCTAAATTTCCGCGAGAACGCCCGCTCTCGCACGGACCACGGCGCAGACATCATCACCTGGCCTGTCTCGGGTGACAGCCCTGTCCACCGTCACCTGCTCCGCAGCAGCGTCTCGCTCAACGACTCCCTCGCAACCGCCGGCATCCCTCGCTCTCACACCACCCCGGCCCTCTCCTCCTCCCAGGAACAAGGGGGCGATGTTGGCTCGCTCAATGGACTCTAGATATGATTGCTGTCTTTTCATTGGTCCGCTGCTCTCTAAACCCCGCCTCCTACCATTGCTAAGACTCATATGATTGGTGTGCTCTCTGTTGACGTTCTTGATTGCTGATTGGTGAGGCTGTACAGATTATAGTCATCAGGATGCACAAAAAAATGACCGCAGTCGAAGGCGACTGGGAGCGAAATCTGGCCTGTGGGTCTGTAAACTCTTGAGGTTACACTTTGACATGGCTAAACTTATGCTACTCACACCCCTGCTACATCACTTGTTGTAGAGCATGAATCTAGTTGAGTTCCTTTTTATTTTTTTTATCTGTATTGCAACTCCTTCTCGGTATTCATAATCAAACCTGCACATGCCCATCTGATCACCACATACAAACACATCTGGATGCATCTGGACATCATCTCTAGCTGCCTTCAAGTCCTCATGGGAAGTTCGTGCTTACGAGTTATTTACGATGCGATCGTGTCATAGGATTTTAGATGGAAAAATCACTTTCTGACTAAACCAAAAAGCTTCTTTTAGTGCCAAAGCAACAAAATGAAGAGCAAAGGATGTGCACTAGATCGGTGCATTTTATCATTCTAATGAATAGGGAATGTAGTTTGGTTGTGTGAAGATTTAATTCACGTTCACACTGCATTTTGAGCATGCAAAATATCTACAGACACAGCAAGAATTAAAATACACACATTTTCAATCAGAAACTGCTCAATTTCACAAACAATTACAAAGAAACTGCTAGTAACATGTTGATTTAAACATGCAGTTTTAAAGTAGAAAAACAGGTGTAGGATTTTCTTGCAAAACATACTTTTTTTGCTTTATTTCCTCTTTTAATTTTCACTCTGAAATTGCTAGTAGGTTTCACAATTACAAAGAAACCGCATGTAACACGCCGAATTAAACATGCAATTGTAAAGTAGAAGAATTGAAATATTTTCTTGTAAAACATACTTTGGTGTTTTTTTTTATAAATATGCAATCTACTCAAATTTACTGCAATTCTGCAGATTTAAAGTTTGCGTTTTGTTTGTTTGTTTAATTCAGCTAAGAGGTCACGCCGGGATCTATCAAGCTTTTATTGGTCGTATGTCTTCACGTCATACACTTGCATGAGCTTGCTTATCCTGTCTCCATGTTTGCATGCATGTGAATGGAAGTCAGTGAAACGTAAAGTGTAGTGTGATCGTCCCTTTATGCCTCATAAGCTGGCTAAATAAATATTGTCTGAAACTTTTACATTTAAAATGGCTAATAACAGCTCCAACTTGGAAAGTCTCCCGACATCAGATGTCAGATTTCGGTGGCACTCGTCTCGTAAGCACGATCATTTCTGCTTGATTTGAAGGCAGCATCATTCAGCATACAGGACCCTCGCTCACCTCACCCTTGACCTCCAGTAGAGCTGTCATCGAAGCACATAGGCTTTCTGAATCTCTCTCTAAAGCTGTTTCGTGATGGTGTGTTTGAGTGAATACTGTAGCAATGAACTGTTTCTTTTGACTCTTCGTTTTATTTTCGTGACCAGCAATTGTTTCCTTTTCCTTGTTATTGTAAAGCAATATAACGGTCTCCTATAATGCCTATAAGACATGAAACTCCACGCACAGTAAACAGTGCTCATAGTGTCAAGCGCAGCTTTGTGAACGTGAAGAGGGTCTGAGATGGACGTGTAACAAAGAATACCCTTGTGAAAAAGAAGAAAAGATCATATAATATTAATGAAATAAAAGCCCACTTAAGTGTACTTAGAGTACACTTTCATGACTGTTTCTTAACACACTTAAGTACACTGCAATATTGTCAAATGAAAAGTTTTACTTTAAAGTACATTTTAAATCATTATGTTTTAATAATCTTTGAAGAAGTACACGTATTTTGACGTGTTGACTGACATACTAAAGCGCATGTGAAATACTGTAGAGTTATGCAATATTACATTCAAAGTTATTTTACTCAACTGCACCTTCATTCATCATTACAAATGTATAATTAAAAATATATTTAAATGCATGACTTGCAAGTTTAGTTTACTATGAATGCTTGCCAGTGCAATCAGCAATACACTTGAACCATATTTCAAAGACACTAGAAGTATTTGTGAAATTGCGTATATAGATGTAGCCTAATTAAGTCCTACTTAAGTGGGTCAAAAACACTCTTCTAATCGCATTTAATATAAATCTGAACCATTATAGACTTAATTTCAATTAACAAGCAATGTAAATGTCTGAAAACATTACATTCAGTTCACACTTACACTAAGTATATTCTTCCAAAGTGCATTGCTGTAATAAGTACTCCTTTTAAAAGTATGCTTAAATGTACTCCTTTTTCACAAAGGCAAGGGAAGCGTGGAGACACATATAGTGGATGTTGACTTGATGCACGAGGGGTTTCTGTTGGCAATGAATGGTTGATGTTTTGGCATCATGTGCAGTAGGTCCAGTATGTTTTATATGGAAGCGAGCGTCGAGTTTGTGCCTGATAGCAATCGCATCCTGCCTTTGGAGCGACGCAGAGACAGAATGTCACAGCTTGACACCTTTTACGTACTTTTAATAGTTGCTTTATGAGAAACCAGTGAAATTGTGAGTGAGTCTGGTGGTGGTTTTACTTCTTCTCTTATTGCATTCGTTTCTGAAGGTCTTTTTTAGGACATGTGAGTCGACAGGTTCCTGCGGGGTTTTAATGGTGGAGCTTGTAGCTTATTTCTCTTGTAGCATTTTACAGTAGTTTACTTCAGACGGCCTTTTTGAGGTCGCACAGAATCACACGCTTAACACGTATCTGCTTGGTTTAGTGTCCTTTTGGTGTAATAATGAGGTAAGAGGACTTCATCAGCTGTGGGTGGTATGGAGGTCGGAGAGACGTTATTTTTTTTAGCATGCTTTCCTTTCTATAAGTATGACAGATTATTGTTGCATCTATCTTGTCAGACCTCTTCAATCCCAGAACATGCAAAGCAATAAGACTGTCAAGAGTGACAGACCCCAGATTTTGACTTTTAGAAATCTACATCATGCATGAAAAGCAAATTCGGATCATGAAATATTATGCGATTGATCGAAAAATTGCTGAATGCATTTTCTGAGAGGAAGTTTCATTTTAGATATAACAAATACAAGTAGGACAGCGTAACTTCATCGTGCATTCTCATTCTTAAAGATTATTTAAATAATTCATCTCTTTGAATTGGGGAAAAAAATGCCAAATTGATGATTTTTGGGCAATAACGGTTATTATTTATAGTCTTTTTTTTCTTTCCAAGAAATGAGAGGTGTGTAAATATTAGGTAAATATAAGTCTGAAAAGGTCTTTCGTTAAGGGCCGTATGTTTAGCGGCTGTTTGTAGTGAAAAGGTCACATTTGAATCGGTTCCCAGTGCCTGAATGAACCCAGAGAACAATCCCCTACTATCATTTATAGCGTCTTTACATGCATTTACAGTTGATTTCCCTGTGGTTATATTGCTATCTCTGAATGCATTTAATATTGGCATAAACTAAAAGAAATCTGCAGTGGTTGAAGTGGCTGAGGGATGATATTATGCACCTTTAACGGCTATTATTCATGTTATTATTGTCATTTTTCGCCCTGCATTTTTTCCAATGAGAAAGGCAGAGAACAAATGTATTTAAACTATATTAAAGCACATGTATTTGGCCGCCGTGTGTTTAATGTTGTGGCGAGCTTGGTAGCGCTTATGCCCAGGTGATGCCAGGTGGGTCACGTCCAGATGGGCATCAATATTTAGCCCATGTCCTCTTAACGTCTTCTGATAACGCTTTATGTTTCTATGAATCTTAGTCTTACAAGAAAAAGATACTTTGAATAACACTGTCAAACTAAAATGGGAGGATTGCATTGAATGTGTTTCAGTTGCACAGATTTTATTGTGCCACGAAGGACCAGGGCATCCTGTTGAAGCAGGGAGAGGAGAGGTCCAATTATTGTTGTTGTTATTATTTTTATGGTTATGATTTTGCTTTGTTTTTCTTATTTGAGAGTAATCTGGGAGAGGACATAATTTTACCCTGGAACACTCATAAAGATGTGCAACCCTAAAGTAACATGGAAACTAAAGAAAGATGAGATTAATGTGCAGTAGAGTCGCTCTCTTGAGATGCAGTAAGAAGCTCTAAGCTAACATGAATAGAACATTCAGAAACCAGGTGAGGCTATTTGCCAGACAAGGTTTTTGTTGGTTTGTTTTTCCTTTATTTTTGAGTTTTTCCATGAAAATTGAATTAACTCATAAAGATGTGCAACCCTAAAGTAACATGGAAACTAAAGAAAGATGAGATTAATGTGCAGTAGAGTCGCTCTCTTGAGATGCAGTAAGAAGCTCTAAGCTAACATGAATAGAACATTCAGAAACCAGGTGAGGCTATTTGCCAGATAAGGTTTTTGTTGGTTTGTTTTTCCTTTATTTTTGAGGTTTTCCATGAAAATTGAATTATTACTTTTTTTTTTTTTTTTTCTCAATGAGGTGTTTATTGTGGTTAATTGTTAACTATGATGTGATTATTAAACATTAAATAAAATAAAGTGTTTAAAACATTCTTCAGGTGTTGTGTTTGGTCTTTATATATTAAAGCAAAAGTTTCTTGTCCCCAAGTATTTATATGCTTCACAATTTTTTTTTTTTTTTTACATTTGTTTACTGTTTTATATTGTAATATATTTCATAAATGTATAATTTTAGATGTCTCTAGATTTTACTTTTCTAATATTTTCAGAGCAACCTCAAAAACTGCACAGGTGTGACTTGGACATAAGATATTGATTCTGTTTGTTTTATATTTTTATTTTTAATTACTCAAGGCATTATTTTTGGAAAAATACTTGATGTTCAGCCAAAAAAAAAAAAAAAACTATAGAAAAGGTAAGGAAAAAAAGGCAAGAACTTTTATCTTTTTACATGTTTACTTGTATTTCACTACAGTACTTCGGTACTTGTCTTTTTGCTACGCTAGTAATTTTCCATCACGAGATCCCGTGACGTCAGACACGTAAACTTTCCCGCCTTCTGCACGAGAGCGTCTTCTTCAGTCGACGGCGGAACTTTCTCAATCGTTGCTGGATTTTCTCCTCAGCTTTTCTAAAGATTATTTTCAACGATATAAAACTCAAGGTACAAAGTTTGTGTTGATATTCAGTTCAACCAATTATACAGATTAATTTTTAAGGGTACGTAATGACATTTTGAACCTTATGCTTTTTCCCCCTTGATTATTAAAGAGCTTAATTACGTGTTATTATTGCTAACAGCGCTATTAATGAGGTGACAAACCCAAAGTGATTTATCGTGTATCTGTATTAAACCAAATATATGTATTGATACGTTATTTTCATTGAGGAAATGCTTAAAAGTCATTATAGGAGTCGAAATGCTGTTTCTCCAGAGCCACAGTAAAGCTCAGTTGGATCCATCATTAACAGCAGACACAAAGCTAAGGGACGTACATTATTAATATTAAACAATGATTTTTAAACTAGTCATCAAGTCGTGAAACATTGTACAGTTATGGGATATTTTGTCAGGTGCCAATATAGACTGTATAGGTGCAAAAGAGCGCCAAGTTTTTCCTCCATGATGTCCGATTAAAAAAACTGAACCGGTTATTTTTAACGATTCTGAGTCAGTTTCTTAGTAAGTGATTCACTGAATCGTATGTCTGTTCATAGGACAACTTGTAATTAAACATACATATTATTAACCGTTTTTTTCCTGTTGTAAACTAACAGTAGTATTCTGAAAAATATTTTCCAGAAAGTATGGTTGTTTTTAAAATTTTAGCATATGATGTCAAATTATAAGGTACACTTTTACCTTATACCAGGAACAGAACCTATAACTTTACCTTTTTTTTTTTTTTCAAACAAGCATATACAGTGGGTACGGAAAGTATTCAGACCCCCTTCAATTTTTCACTCTTTGTTATATTGCAGCCATTTGCTAAAATCATTTAAGTTAATTTTTTTTCCTCATTAATGTACACACAGCACCCCATATTGACTAATCAGAATAAATAGAGACAACATCATTGGTGACATGGATATCTTGAATCAAGCAGCAGAGTGGAATAGGGTAAGTATTTCTTAGAATTTGTCCTAATTTTGTGAACCATTCATCAGCAGCTAATGTAATCGGTTATGCAAAAAGTGTTTGCATAGTAAAATATGCTATAATTCAAATATACGAAATAGGGCTGGGCGATATAGCTAAAAAAATGATCAACGATATAATGTTTCATATCGTTCGGTATCGATAATTATTGACATTTTTTATAACCTTTTTTTAAAACAGCAATATATATATATTTTTTTTTTAACCACTGTATTTTTAAATTAACCCAATTTATTGAGACAAGCAACAAATATGTTTTGTTTTAACAATCAAACACAAAATAAAAATTAAACATATCTCATTTCTAATGTTTTATATGCAGATTAAATAGGTTTAAAGGAAACTTTTGTCTCCCGAGGCCACAGGGGGCGCAATGAGCAAAATAATAGCGCATTTAAATTGTCAACGCAAGGTTTAAACTGTTTTAACATTGCATGGCTTTCTATACTTGTGTGAGACGCGAGTGCAGCAGTCGTACTTGTCCGTCTAAAAAATGCGCTCCCTGACGCACACCTAACATTGCAAATGTTTATTTTAAATCCTACTATATTCATTCTTTATTCACAATCTCCTCATCACAGGCAGGCACAGCACTCATTTCAGCATGTGTTCGTGTTTGTGCATCACTCATAGCTAGGGATATGCCGGTATCAAATTTTCATATCAGAGAGTGAAAGTGCGCTTTCATCCAGAGCGTCTCTCACATGTTCCGCCATGTGCTTCTCGTCCGCGCTTGTTTACATCAGAGTGCGCATGCGTCTTTCAGCATACAGCGGTGTTGTTCATTTTGACCAGTTGATGGGAAAAGTAATCTTAAAATGCATTCAAAATTCTGAATAATTTGTAATATATAATTATTCACGGTATTTAGAAGTGCCCACGATAACAATATCGTGCACATTCATTACCGTGATATATCGCATTACCGAATACCGGCACAAGTCTACTCATAGCACATGCCTATATCGTGCGCCATATCGAACATTTTTTCTATCATTATCGAAGAAGGTGTACCGTCGATAAATATCGATACCGTTTTATCGCCCAGGCCTAATATGAAACCCACAACCTTTGTAGAGCTTGCCCTTAGTACCATTTGACGTATTTACTCACAAACTTAATACAATTACAACATGTTTGTTTGTTTTTCAATCACACCCTTAATGCCCACTTTTGTACTTTAGATGCATGGTGAGACTGAATGATAAAGCAGAAATGGAAAAGAAAGTCACAGACACAATAATTCAGAATTGCTTTTTTTATTGCTTCATCAGAACCAGTACATGAATGTGGTTTCACAGCAAACAAAAGCTTTATATTGGAGGATTACTCTTCATCCTTTCCTTTCTGTAATAAGAGAGCAAAAAGAATGTAAGTATCATGGTAAGCTATGCTGTACTATATCAGAATTTTTAATTGGACAAAAAAATTACCTTGGATCCTGAATCACGGCTCTTGGCTCTCAGCTTGTTGACCTGAGATTCAGCAATATCAGCCCTCTCTTCTGCTTCATCCAGCTCATGCTGAATCTTACGGAACTTGCCCAGGTTAGCATTGGCCTGTTCCTCCTGAAAAACACAATAACGAAAACATATGGTTAAGAATAATACAGAGACAGCAATACTTAAATATCTGAGTGACATTGTTTACTTACAGCCTCCTCAGCAGTTCTCTTGTAGGACTTGACCTTCAGCTGGAGTTTGTCCACCAGGTCCTGAAGACGTGCCAGATTCTTACGGTCCTCCTCAGTCTGCAAACAGAGGGTACAAAGTGACTTCATTGTCATCTATATGCTATAAATAATACAAAAAAGCATTCATTTGTATGTCAGAGAAAGCGACCTGGTAGGTGAGCTCCTTGATGCGTCTCTCATATTTACGAACTCCTTTCACAGACTCGCTCGCCTTTCTCTGTTCCAGCTCCACCTCATTTTCCAGCTCTCTCACCTAACCAAACCGAAAATGATCTTAAATTCATCAACTCAGGCTCTGAACCCAAATATTCATGATTAACACTAATCATCTTTAGAAAATGTTTGAATAGATAATGCATCATAAAGAACTGAGTTTCAGAAACTAACCCTGGCTTCCAGTTTCTGGACCTGCTTCTTGCCTCCCTTCATGGCGATCTGCTCAGCTTCATCCAGACGGTGCTGCAGGTCCTTGATGGTCTGCTCCATGTTCTTCTTCATGCGCTCCAGATGAGCGCTGGTGTCCTGCTCCTTCTTCAGCTCCTCTGCCATCATGGCAGCATCAGTGATAGCCTTCTTGGCTTTTTCCTCAGCATTCCTGCACTGCCTAAAGAGTCAGCTCTTTGACTTTGGCTTCAAGCTGGATCTTGCTCTTGATCAGACCCTCACATCTCTCCTCAGCATCTGTAAGATTATCTTGCTCCTATCAGAGCGAGAAAAAAAGAATTTATAGACCATTGAGCATTCCCGCACTCCTGCACTGCCTCCTCGACCTCAGTCTGAAGCTGAGTATTATCTCCCTCCAGCTTCTTCTTCTGATTCAGCAGACTGGTGTTCTGCATCAAAATAATTTGCACCATTTAAGATCACCAGTGTCAATGTTCACTGGTAGGGATGTAACGATTAATCACAGGACAATAGAAGCAATCAAAACCAACAAAAGAGCAATAATTTATAAGTGCTATATTAGTATATTATTATAGTGTTATATTTCAATTTCACAAAGAAATGTGCAACATTTTGTCCAAGCAATAATAAAAGGGCACAATCGTTACATCCCTATTCACTGGTAAAAGTACTGATAATTGAGTAAATTGAGCAAATATTTGAAATGTATTACCTGTGCATGCAGGAGCTGGACTCTCTCGCTGATGTCCAGCAGTTCCTGCTCAGCCAGTTTCCTTCCTCTCTCAGTCTGTTCCACCAGGGATCTCAGCTCATCCAGTTCAGCCTGCAGCAGATTGTTGCGTCTGTCCACAATGGCGATGTTCTCTTTGAGATCATCATTACTGCGCAGAGCGTCATCCAGCTGAATTTGGGAATCCTGTGAAGTACAAGATTTACAAATGAAAAGACTGCAGAACTATGTCAGATTTGACACCAAATCTGAACTGAAGATTCATCATACCTTGAGATGTCCATGAAGACCCTTGAGTTGCTTCTGGGCTTCTGAAGCCTGTCTGTTAGCCTGGCTGAGCTGAATCTCCATCTCATTGAGGTCCCCCTCCATCTTCTTCTTCAGTCTGAGAGCTTCATTCCTGC
>NW_015536496.1:436619-440514 GCF_001515605.1 Sinocyclocheilus anshuiensis | reverse complement strand
AGTGAGCTCTGCAGAGTATCAACCACTCTCTGCTGGTTCCTCTTGGCCTGCTCCATCTCTTCATCTTTCTCAGTCAGTTTACGTTCAATATCAGCCTTTACTTGATTGAACTCCAGCTGAGCTCTCAAGATCTTTCCTTCCTCATGTTCAAGTGAGCCCTTTCAATGTGAAAGAAATATTCTAAGTCCTTTGTCCAAAATCAGCCTTGTGTGAACAAAAAAGAAAGGATAATTTAGGGTTACCTCAGCCTCCTCCAAGGCTGTCTGGATCTCTGCTTTTTCCTGCTCCAGCTGCTTTCTAATTTTCTCCAACTCATGGATGCTTTTCCCTGACTCTCCAAGTTGCTCAGTGAGGTCAGAGATTTCCTCTGTTAGACATAAAAATAATTGTTAAGCCAAAGTATACTGAACATAACATCTGTTAATTCCGCAGGTAACCAAAATATAGTTACCTTGGAGGTTCTTGTTCTCTCTCTTCATGGTCTCAAGATGATCCAGGACCTCTTCATAGGAGTTCTTCAGTTTGAACAGTTCAGTGCTCAGAGATCTAGACTCTTTCTGGGCACTTTCTAGTTCAGTTTGGGACTCCTCATACTTCTGCTTCCACTCAGCCAAAACCTAATTAGGCATTTAATTAGGTGCTTAGTTAATTACTAATAAAATAATCAAAGTAATAAATATTAATATTATGAAATTTTAATTTGTTTGTATTACCTTGTCAAAGTTCCTTTGCTTCTTGTCCAGAGCAGCAGCAGCAGCATTGGATCTCTCCACATCCACCATGAGATCTTCAATCTCATTCTGCAGCCTGTGCTTGGTCTTCTCCAGTGAGGAGCATTTAGCATTGACTGCTTCCACAGCTTCTTCTGCATCTTGCAGACGCTGAGCCAATTTTTTCCTAATTGTGTCAGCAAGGAGATTTATAAGAATTGTTTAGAAATAATAATGAAAACCAAATAGTATATTTCCCGCTACTTACTTGGCATCCTCCAGCTCTTCAGTCCTCTGGATGGCATCAGTTTCATACTTGGTTCTCCACTGAGCCACCTCAGAGTTTGCCTTGGACATACTGCGCTGCAGCTCAGCTTTGGCTTCTTGCTCCTCCTCAAACTGTTCCCTCAGCAGTTCAGAATCATGACGAGCAGACTGAACTGCATGAGCCAGGGCATTCTTAGCCTGAAAGAAAAAATTGTCAGTTGCTTGGATGTGATTTCTGGTGCCCTAATGTGTAACAAAAAGGATTCAGCTTGTGGAAAAACATTATGGATTGCAAAACAAACCTTGATTTCTTCCTCTAGTTGTCTCTTGAGGTCTTCAATCTGCTGAGTGTAGGACTGCTTGCCTCTGGTCAACTGAGACACCAGGGAGTCTTTCTCCTCTAGCTGTCTGGACAGTTCACCTGAAAAGGCAAAATAGTTTGTAGTTATGACCAATTTTAACTTTTTAAACTGAAAGTTGTATTTTTTTGTGCCCTTACCATTCTCAGTTTGCAGTTTGGCTTTTTGCATGGTGAAGTCATTGATTGTGCGCTGGCCTTCCTCAGCCTTGGTTCTGTACTCACTCATCTGGTCTTCCAGAGTTCTGCACATTTTCTCCAGGTTGCTCTAATAAAATGTATTGAGAAAGTGAGTTATATTGATTTTACATTGCATTCTCATGTAATGTGTCTTATTTGTTGCCACTAACCTTTGACTTGACAAGCTGCTCCATGTTGGAGACCACATCATCAAGCTCTAACTTCAGTTCACTCTTCTCTTTCTCCAGCTTCTGCTTCACTCTCTGAAGGTTGTCAATCTGCTCTCCCAGATCAGCTACACTGTCGGCATGTTTCTTCCTCAGTGTAGCTGCAGTGGACTCATGTTGCAGAGTGGACTCTTCAAGGTCTCTGCGCAGTTTCTGGAACTCAGCTTCACGTTTCTTGTTCATCTCAATCTGGGCAGCAGTGGCTCCACCAGCCTCCTCCAGCCTCTCGCTGATCTCCTCCAGTTCTCTGGACAGATCAGCTCTCTGTTTCTCAACTTTGGCACGAGCAGCTCTCTCAGCCTCCAGCTCTTCCTCCAGCTCTTCAATACGAGCCTAGAAATTGAGAAAAAAAATAAGGTTTTAATCGAAATCATAATACATTTAAATGGTTCTTTTTATATGATTCATCCTTGTTTGGTTTAAACCTACCTGCAGCTCCTTCAGTTTCTTCTGGAGCTGGGCACCAAGGGCTTGTTCATCCTCAATTTTGCTATTGAGCTGGCCGATTTCAAAGTCCTTCCTTTAAGGTGATATCAGACATTTTGAGTAATTTTATTCTTTTTTTTTTCTCAAAATTGTATCTTAATTGTTTGACATGTTCTTACTTCTTCAGCTTCTCCTCCAGTTGCTGTTTATCATTTTCCAAGTCCATAATGCTCTCCTGAGTCAATTTTAAATCACCCTCCAGCTTTCTCTTTGCCCTCTCAAGATCCATACGCAGCTTCTTTTCTTGCTCCAAGGATCCCTCAAGCTTATTATAATATAAAATATTATTTAATTTACATTGTTTTGTAAAACATGTCACACATCATACATATTTAAGATGTTTAGAGTAGATTTTGTTGTACTCACATCATCCACTTGTTGCTCCAGCTTGGCTTTGGCTTTGGTGAGAGTGTTGACTTTGTCTTCCTCACTCTGGAGGTCATCCAGCGTTTGCTGATGGGCCTCCTGCAGAGCTTTCTTCTCCTTGGTCAGCTTAGCAATGATTTCATCAAGTGCTGACATTTCCTCTGTGAGATTTTTAACCTAAGCAAAAGGGCATTAGATCAGAAAACACTCAAAGAATGTGTAATACGGAAAAAACTACAGGAGGTTTAACAGCTAACCTTGTTTTCAGTAGCATGTTTCTCTTTCTCCACTTTGGCCAGAGTGAGTTCAAGATCATCAATGTCCTTCTTGAGCTCAGAACATTCATCCTCCAGCTTTCGTTTCTTTGCAACCAACTCAGCATTCATTTCCTCTTCATCCTCCAGTCTCTCAGTCAGCTCTTTGACTTTGGCCTCAAACTGGATCTTGCTCTTGATCAGACCCTCACATCTCTCCTCAGCATCTGCAAGATTATCTTGCTCCTATCAGAGCAGGGGAAAACAATCATGAGCAATTTAGATTTTTTGACTTGTGAAAAGCAGTTGTATTTCCACATGGACTTACAGACTGCACAGAAAGCTGCAGGTCATTCTTCTCTTGGAGAAGAGAAACCATCTTTTCCTCAAGCTCCTTTCTGCGGGCTTCAGATTTGGCATAAGCCTCCTTCAACTTGGTGAATTCTTCCTTCATGTTGGCCATCTCTTTCTCAGTCTCAGCAGATTTCAGCAGAGGCTTGATCTTGAAGTAGAGCTTCATCCAGGGCCAATTCTTGACACCCATGAAGGCACGTACGTTCCACTGGATCACAAGCAAGGAATCTCTGCAATATAATGATGCACATGAATATCTTAAAACCACTTAATATTATTGATCTCAAATTTGAGAAACTGCTTACTAACCTGCGCTCAACAATCTTCTGGAACTCAATTCTTGAGAGAATACCGCGAGCTCTTGCTTGAATCCCAGTAATGATGAGAGCAAGACGGTCATCTCTCATCTCTTCAAGGGTACCCAGGAGACCAGCCTTGAAGAACACCTTTACAAAACATATGTCAATATTTATTTACTGTTTTTTTTCTTTACACTTTCTGCATTATGATAATTTGAATTGGCTATTTGAAGAGAAATTTTGTTAGAATATATTATACCTTAGTATGTCCTACCTTGTACCGGCTGTGGTCAAGGTCCAGTGAGCCCAGCAGTTTCTCAGCAGCTTTCTTGTTGTCAATGAACTGACCCTCTGGAATAGCAGATGGGTTCAGAATACGGTATCTAACAAGACG
>NW_015536496.1:433045-435632 GCF_001515605.1 Sinocyclocheilus anshuiensis | reverse complement strand
ATGATCTCACCCCCTGGAAAACACACTTTTTAATCCTCTCTTCCAGTTGTTGTTTGTCATTTTCCAGGTCCATCACGCTCTCTTGGGTCAACTTTAAGTCTCCCTCAAGCTTCCTCTTTGCCCTCTCCAGATCCATACGAAGCTTCTTTTCCTGTTCCAGGGAACCCTCAAGCTGGAAGGACAATAACAGAGTATTTTATTTATCTTTTTTTCCCATCATGGTTCATTTACATCATAAATATCAACAAACCACTCACATCATCCACTTGTTGCTCCAGCTTGGCTTTGGCTTTGGTGAGAGTGTTGACTTTGTCTTCCTCACTCTGGAGGTCATCCAGCGTTTGCTGATGGGCCTCCTGCAGAGCTTTCTTCTCCTTGGTCAGCTTAGCAATGATTTCATCAAGTGCTGACATTTCCTCTGTGAGATTTTTAACCTAAGCAAAAGGGCATTAGATCAGAAAACACTCAAAGAATGTGTAATACGGAAAAAACTACAGGAGGTTTAACAGCTAACCTTGTTTTCAGTAGCATGTTTCTCTTTCTCCACTTTGGCCAGAGTGAGTTCAAGATCATCAATGTCCTTCTTGAGCTCAGAACATTCATCCTCCAGCTTTCGTTTCTTGGCAGTCAGCTCAGCATTCATTTCTTCTTCATCCTCCAGTCTCTCAGTCAGCTCTTTGACTTTGGCTTCAAACTGGATCTTGCTCTTGATCAGACCCTCACATCTCTCCTCAGCATCTGCAAGATTATCTTGCTCCTATCAGAGCAGGGGAAAACAATCATGAGCAATTTAGATTTTTTGACTTGTGAAAAGCAGTTGTATTTCCACATGGACTTACAGACTGCACAGAAAGCTGCAGGTCATTCTTCTCTTGGAGAAGAGAAACCATCTTTTCCTCAAGCTCCTTTCTGCGGGCTTCAGATTTGGCATAAGCCTCCTTCAACTTGGTGAATTCTTCCTTCATGTTGGCCATCTCTTTCTCAGTCTCAGCAGATTTCAGCAGAGGCTTGATCTTGAAGTAGAGCTTCATCCAGGGCCAATTCTTGACACCCATGAAGGCACGTACGTTCCACTGGATCACAAGCAAGGAATCTCTGCAATATAATGATGCACATGAATATCTTAAAACCACTTAATATTATTGATCTCAAATTTGAGAAACTGCTTACTAACCTGCGCTCAACAATCTTCTGGAACTCAATTCTTGAGAGAATACCGCGAGCTCTTGCTTGAATACCAGTAATGATGAGAGCAAGACGTTCATCTCTAAACTCTTCAAGTGTACCCAGAAGACCAGCCTTGAAGAATACCTTTACAAAATATAAATACATATTTATTTCATGTTTTTTTTCTCTCTTTTCTTCTGCATTATGTTAATTTTAATTGGATATTAAAAGATACATTTTGTTAGAATTGTAATACCTTAGTATGTCCTAACTTGTACTGGCTGTGGTCAATGTCCAGCGAGCCGAGCAGTTTCTCAGCCGCTTTCTTGTTGTCAATGAACTGTCCCTCAGGAATGGCAGATGGGTTCAAAATACGGTATCTGGCAAGAGGTACAAAAGTAACAAAGTTTTACCACCTGTGGATTAAAATTTTTATTTTAGTCTTGATTTTAGTGTCTCTTTTAGGTTTTTTACCTCTGCTTGAAATCTCCATACTGGATCCTGTTGGGGAATCCCTTTCTGCAGATTCTGATGCCCTCCAGCACACCGTTACAGCGCAGCTGGTGCATGACCAGAGGATTCTCCATCGCCCCAGGAGTCTTAGTCTCATTGGGGATGATGCAGCGCACAAAGTGAGGGTGAGTTGACCTCAAGTTGGTCATCAGCTTGTTCAGGTTCTCCTGTGATTGAAAAACAAACCATAACATTGTGTAAGGTACAGTATGCAATTTTGTACAATTTTGAACTTTTTGTTTTGATCATTTATTTTAATAATCCTTACCCTATGGAGGGCTGACACCGTCTGGAAAGACGATCCCTTCTTTTTGCCACCTCCTTTACCTCCCTTGGAATCTTGGGCTAAAACCAACCGGTGATGGAAGAGAAAATGTTTTAGCTTATGTCATTCTGGCACATTACAGTTCAAATACTGAATACTCTATACTGAAGATCAGTATACACCTGAGTCAGCCCCAGAATATCCAGCAAACAGGAATGACAACAGCTTCACAGTAGACTTTTGGAAGAGTCCGACCACAGTCTCATTGAGAGGATCCTTGTTCTTCACCAGCCAGTTAGAAATGTTGTAGTCAACAGTGCCAGCATAGTGAACCAGGGAAAAATGTGCCTCTGGTTTACCCTTGACAATCCTGGGCTTCTGGAAAGTAGGATTCTTACCCAAGTGGTTGTCATAGAGCTTAGCTTTGAATGTTGCATCACTGGCTTTAGGGAACATGCACTCCTCTTCAAGAATGGACATGATACCCATGGGCTATAGAGAAGGCAGGTTTATACATTAAAACAAACCTTATGTAACTTGAAGCAAAAATGGATATTAAATAAAGCTTAAAGATGAGATGTTCAGAAAAAAGGCTTTGTACACCCACCTTTTCAATGAGATCAATGCAAGCCTGCAAGTCAA
>NW_015536496.1:423889-432854 GCF_001515605.1 Sinocyclocheilus anshuiensis | reverse complement strand
AGCTTCATCCAGGGCCAATTCTTGACACCCATGAAGGCACGTATGTTCCACTGGATCACCAACAAAGAATCTCTGCAAAGTAATTCAGTGTATGTTAACAGACAAAAGTGATGGATATCTTCTTCAATATAATAAGAAGACATTACAATTATACTAACCTGCACTCAACAATCTTCTGGAACTCAATTCTTGAGAGAATACCGCGAGCTCTTGCTTGAATACCAGTAATGATGAGAGCAAGACGTTCATCTCTAAACTCTTCAAGTGTACCCAGAAGACCAGCCTTGAAGAATACCTTTACAAAATATAAATACATATTTATTTCATGTTTTTTTTCTCTCTTTTCTTCTGCATTATGTTAATTTTAATTGGATATTAAAAGATACATTTTGTTAGAATTGTAATACCTTAGTATGTCCTAACTTGTACTGGCTGTGGTCAATGTCCAGCGAGCCGAGCAGTTTCTCAGCCGCTTTCTTGTTGTCAATGAACTGTCCCTCAGGAATGGCAGATGGGTTCAAAATACGGTATCTGGCAAGAGGTACAAAAGTAACAAAGTTTTACCACCTGTGGATTAAAATTTTTATTTTAGTCTTGATTTTAGTGTCTCTTTTAGGTTTTTTACCTCTGCTTGAAATCTCCATACTGGATCCTGTTGGGGAATCCCTTTCTGCAGATTCTGATGCCCTCCAGCACACCGTTACAGCGCAGCTGGTGCATGACCAGAGGATTCTCCATCGCCCCAGGAGTCTTAGTCTCATTGGGGATGATGCAGCGCACAAAGTGAGGGTGAGTTGACCTCAAGTTGGTCATCAGCTTGTTCAGGTTCTCCTGTGATTGAAAAACAAACCATAACATTGTGTAAGGTACAGTATGCAATTTTGTACAATTTTGAACTTTTTGTTTTGATCATTTATTTTAATAATCCTTACCCTATGGAGGGCTGACACCGTCTGGAAAGACGATCCCTTCTTTTTGCCACCTCCTTTACCTCCCTTGGAATCTTGGGCTAAAACCAACCGGTGATGGAAGAGAAAATGTTTTAGCTTATGTCATTCTGGCACATTACAGTTCAAATACTGAATACTCTATACTGAAGATCAGTATACACCTGAGTCAGCCCCAGAATATCCAGCAAACAGGAATGACAACAGCTTCACAGTAGACTTTTGGAAGAGTCCGACCACAGTCTCATTGAGAGGATCCTTGTTCTTCACCAGCCAGTTAGAAATGTTGTAGTCAACAGTGCCAGCATAGTGAACCAGGGAAAAATGTGCCTCTGGTTTACCCTTGACAATCCTGGGCTTCTGGAAAGTAGGATTCTTACCCAAGTGGTTGTCATAGAGCTTAGCTTTGAATGTTGCATCACTGGCTTTAGGGAACATGCACTCCTCTTCAAGAATGGACATGATACCCATGGGCTGCAGAGATCAAAATATAGTGTAAATCGAACATGAAATAGTGAGAACACACAAAATAACTATTTCCACGCATAAACCCACCTTCTCAATTAACTCAATACAAGCCGCTAAGTCCATGCCAAAGTCAATGAACTCCCATTCAATACCCTCCTTCTTGTATTCCTCTTGCTCCAACACAAACATGTGATGGTTGAAGAACTGCTGCAACTTTTCATTAGTGAAGTTGATGCACAGCTGCTCAAAGGTGTTGAACTGCAGGTGGAATATATTGTATAATCACAATGGTGAAACAGGTTGCACTGCTTGTTATATTTGTTTTAGAATAACAATAATCAGTTAATGTCAGCTTACATCAAAGATCTCAAATCCAGCAATGTCCAGCACACCTATGAAGTACTGACGAGGCTGTTTGGTGTCCAGGGATTGGTTGATTCTCACAACCATCCAGAGGAACATCTTCTCATACACTGACTTTGCCAGAGCACCAATAGAGTAGTATACCTGAAAAGAGTTGATGAACATTAAAAATTGATTCAAATATTGCTTCTTTTTTTTTCTTTTTTCCTTTTCCTTTTTTGTTGCTGTAACGTGATTGCCAAGATCTACATTTTACATTATATTAAGTTTCTTCACCTGCTGGACATTCTGTCCCTTGGTCACCCACTCATTTCCTACTTTGACTCTAGGGTGGCACAAACCCTTGATGAGATCAGCGGAGTTCAGACCCATCAGATATGCGATTTTGTCAACATCTTGTGAAGAAGAAAAGATTATTTTTAAATCTAGAACTATTTATCAAAAAGTCACCAGTGGCGGAGTGGTAATGATTGTACAACATCACTTACCTTCAGTCCCATCAGCCTCTGCCTGTTCCTCTCTTTGCTTCTGTTTGAACTTCATGTTGCCGTAGTGCATGATGGCACCAATCATCTTGTAGATGCCTGTCTTTTCATCTGTAGTGAAGCCCAGCACATCAAAGGCCTCCTGCCATTTAAAAACAGCATGACAAAGCAATAACATAGGTCTTCTTATATTATACCTTTTGTGGCACTATACAGCGGTTCTAATTTATGTATATTTTATTTGATAAATTAGGGATATGTTACTAACGTCAGTGGCCATTAGCTCTTCAGCATCATCAATAGAAGCCACTTGTGTCTCTCCTTGGGAGATGTAGGCATAGTCATAGGGGTTGTTGGTGATGAGCAGCATCTCTAAGGAGAAATTGGGAACATAGATCAGAAAAGACTCATCTAATGAGAAACATTAATGTTAATGAATATGACGGGTAATTTTACCCAGCAGTTCTGGTTTCTTCTGAGACAGGATCTGGTAAAAGATGTGGTAATCTCTCTCAGCCTTGAGCTGGAAAGTGACACGAGACTTCTCCAGCAGATCTAAAGTTTGGAAAATTCATAAAATGATTGCCGTGTTCAATGTATTTGTATGTATTATAGTTTTCCAATCATAACCGTGATCAAATAAAGCATACTCACAAGTTTCAATATCTGCAGAAGACAGTTTTCCACTTACACCAAAGTGAATTCGGATAAATTTACCCTGTTCAGTTAGAAATAATAAACAATTAATAATCACATAATTGTTAATAATAATTATTTGCTTTATACACTATTTGGACACAATACGTTCTCCATTATGAGGTGGGACTTACGAATCGGGAAGAGTTGTCATTTCTGATGGTCTTAGCATTGCCAAAGGCCTCCAGGGCAGGGTTAGCTTGGATGATTTGATCCTCCAGAGTACCCTATAAACAAATACAATAACACGATAACATTTTAAAGTGAAGTAATAATCATAGTTTTATTTTAGTACAGGTAATTTTGTGGCTATTTTTACCTTCTTCTCAGAAGCTGCATCCTTTTTCCCAGTTACAGCAGCAATGCTGGCAAAGTACTGGATGACTCTTTTGGTGTTCACAGTCTTTCCAGCGCCGGATTCTCCGCTGTGGATTAAAAACGATAGACGTTTTTATCATTTAAACACATTAAGTACATTTAAACTCACAAAAAAAAAAGAGAGAGAGAAACTGAAATGACTTACGTGATCAGGACAGACTGGTTCTCTCTGTCTGTTGGGTGAAATTCACAAAAAAAAAAAAATATGTATAATAATATTTTTTGTTATTTTGTTTTGTTGAGTAGATGCGATAGAGTTCTAACCTGACAGCATGTACTGGTAGGCGTTGTCAGAGATAGAGAAGATGTGAGGAGGAGCTTCAGTCTTCTTCTTTCCTCTGTAGGCTTTGACCACAGAGGAATCGTACACTGGCAGCCACTTGTAGGGGTTGACAGTGACACAGAACAGCCCTGAATAGGTCTGTAAAGTGACAGAGGAATAAGTTCAGTACAATTATACATGCAAGTAATTGCAGTAGATTCATTTAAACTCTATGTTCATCACTCACGTAGATCATCCAGGCTGCGTAACGCTCTTTGAGGTTAAACAGCACAGCGGGCTCATGCAGGAAGGTGAACATAGCCATGTCCTCAATTTTATCAAACTTTGGCGGGTTCTGAGGATGAACATCAACCTCCTTGAAAGTCACAGTCTGTTGAACAGAGAAAATTATAGCTTTACATGAGTCTTTCAATATGAATATAAAAGTGTCCTCACCATTTCTGTAGATAATCCACATTGCTACTAAAAATTACGTTTCATTTTTTCAGCTTTTTATGAAGAAATTGTGTGATACCTGCCTTAGCAAATCTAACTATTTTAAGATCCTGATAACCAGAGCATCCTTACCTTTCCAAATTCAGTGTCAACAGTGACTTTGTCACCGTCTCTACTGGTGATGGAGGCTTTGACGTACTCAACCTCAGGGTCGGGCACAAAGCATTCCTTCTTCATGTCGAAGGGCCGAGTCTGGGCCTCCAGACGCTCTTTGTCTGACTTACGCAGGAAGGAAGCAGCAGGTCCAAACTCTGCCATGAGGGCGTCACCCATTCTGAAACCTAGAAGTAAACAGCCTTATAAATATAATGTCCTCCTTTGACAAAAACTGCACAGAATCACTAACAACACGTAACTGGCATCACAGTTACAGAAATGATAAACAAATGCATTTCAGTACTGCAGATATATTTTTCAGGTAGCTGCAAAACTTCTCACCTTGTGTTTGTCAAGCTCTGTAACCTATAACTGCAGAGTTGGTGTTACTCTAAGGACGAAATAAAAGACTCATTAGTGTTTGAGAACAACGATGTTATTCTGATCATTAATTTAACCTAAACTTGTAATGGATGTATCTTTTTGTGTCAGCTCTGGAAGCAGTGTTTGGGAGGTCCAGGAGATGTTCCTTGGTCTTTCTGCTTGGCAGCTCTTACCTTGGGTTGTCCTGTGTGTTGTGTCTCTCCAGAGTTAATGCTACCTTTTTAAAGCGAGTCACTGATCCCAAAATGGTGGTACGTCGTGGATGCCCCACCCTGGTCCAGCTAAATAAACCTTCAAATGATTGAATGGCATAGGATGTTCACCAGCGTTTGACATATATGGTATGATGTAACAATAGGCTTCAAGGAGGAAGGACAAAAGAACAACCATGTTGCTTTAAAGATTCATCAACACCATCCTAATCAGGAACTCCTTTTACGACGTTGTCTCAGGTCAAAAAGAACAACAGTAGTCTATTTTAGATCCCTTCCTCATACAGCAGGACACCTCTTGACATCTGAGAAATGTGAACCTGTCATGGTATGTTACAAGAATTTTTATTGTCTTGCTCAGCCTCTCCATTGTTGTTTTTTCTCATAAAGACAAGTTTGCAAAGAGCTAACATGATGCATCCAATTAATATCAAAGCTTAATGCACTGGCAGAGATTTTACAAGTTTGTTCAAGTGGTCACCAGTGACTAAAGGAAGTTATTCTCTTATATAAGACGTTACTCAATTCCATTTATCTAAAGTACCACTGTCAGCTCAAGACTAATCACCCTTTTGTCAAAGTAATGTCTGCACACTTTTGGTGAGATATCAGGTTGTTCTTTTGCACACATTGTAGACGTTCCAATATGACATTGCTTGAGACAGTCATATTAGCTAAGTAAAGAGGAAAAAAACGTGACAAATAATTGAAGTGTGTCTATAGATGGAGGTGATGGACAGCCAACAGCTGGCCTTTTGTGCCGTAGCGCAAGGTCAGCATAGGCCTACTGCTCCATTGTCATAGCCTGTACCGCTGGACCTCAACCTCATGCACTTGTTGACGTCCCATTGTTTTTTCTCTATCCTTGAGGACAAAGATAACCGTACTGCATTTTTCTCAGCTTCTTTAGTCACTGCTGAGGGTCTCAGACAGCTGTAGATGGGGACCTCTGCAGTGTGAGAGGCTCCAGCAGCTGCTCTTTGCTGCAAATGCTGTGGTGTGAATTGTTGCAAGTTGTGCATCTTTTATTAGGAACCATGGGATATTTTAACATAAGGATTAGGATGAACATGTGATCCTTTTAACAACATCAGTATCAAAGTATTGTCGTTAGAACATGCATACTTACGAATTATATTCACTTCTGTTATTTTAGCCAGTTGTCATGGTCCTAGAATATCACAGTCATAGCACCCTACTATGGTGTTCACTGGATCCAATTGTCAGTCTAGGCTTTGAAGGTCACAGCATTGTGCACGCTATTTTTTTTAATTTTAGTATCCTCAAAGTTATCTGATTGTGACTTGCAAACCCACTATGGATGGAAGAGTTTAAATGTTCTCTCATTTTTAAGTGATTGCAATTTAGATTTTCAAAAATTATAACATATAATAGATGAAGAACTTGTACTAGATATATTAAAAAAGGTGAAGAAAATAGAGCTACATGATTTGAGGGGAAAACAATTGATTAAAAATTGTGATTGTGATTTAAAAAGCAATTTAAACTAAAATATTAATATCGTTAACTAACTAAAATTATAAAAAACTACTAAATAAAAACTAAAGACATATTACTGTTGTAATATTACTATTAAAATACTATTGTAAATATTACTATTAGTAATATTTCATTGTAAAATAAAAATGGGGTATTTAAATACTATAATTATAATAAGTTTATTTTACATTACAACTGTACAATAACGATATTAATACAAATACAAACACCAGCCCATAATCAGATGTAACAACACAGTACCGCGCTTCACTCTGAAACACGTAGTTCATATATTTAATTAAATTGCAGCCTTTACGATTTGATAATCACATTAAGCGCCACTATTACTCTCTTGTTAATCATGCAGCCCTAAAAGAAA
Organism: Sinocyclocheilus anshuiensis; assembly: GCF_001515605.1. NCBI lineage: Eukaryota > Metazoa > Chordata > Actinopteri > Cypriniformes > Cyprinidae > Sinocyclocheilus > Sinocyclocheilus anshuiensis. The sequence continues at coordinate 426,168 of NW_015536496.1, read as the reverse complement.
ATGTTCTTAACCTGCTTAAACTGTGTATTGTGTATGTCAAAATATTTGCTTTTCTTATTAGCCATCCATCCATCACTTTGTACTTGGAGGTTCAGAGATCATTTCTGGTTTGCATCTCAGATTGTTGGGTCATGCAGATTTTTTCTCAAGGTTTTGAGTCGAATGTGAAATTGTCTGCAGCATGTTACTTTCGTGGTTTCAGTGGTTAGCGTGAGTGCCTCGTTAAGGCCTTCACTCCGGATTAACAGAAGATCCGGAGAACCTTAACATCCGGTCTCTTTTCCTTCAGCTGCCAACTCCGTCTCTTGCTATGACGAGGTGGAACATTCCGATCCACACTCTTCCCTGAGACGGAGGCGGTTCATTCTCAGCTGTTTAGGCCCTTTGACGTCTCAGCTCACCAAAAGGTCAATGACTCGACCCTTTGTGCATCATGACCATGCTATTAATGGACACTGGGGGGTCTGTTTGTTTGATTTACTTCGACAAGTGTCCAACTGGCCATCCCATTGAGTTGCTTGTCATTTCTTCATTATCCCTTGCTCAAGCCAGCTGTATGATGGAAGCAAAGAATACAGGTAGGGCTGGGCGATATGGCCAAAAAAAATATCACGATGAAATGAAGTAGCATCAGTAAAATTGTAACAACCTCATTTTTTATGGATGGATCTCTCTATCTCTCTCTCTATCTCTATCTATCAATCTATCTATCTATCTATCTCTCTATCTCGCTATCTCTCTCTATCTCTCTATCTCTCTATCTATCTATCTATGTATCTATCTGTTTTCCACAAGAACACATCCTGCCAGTATGCAAATTAGCAAGACTTTTGACCTCTGTTGTGCAAATGTTTCTTTTTTTTCCCTCACTCTCTTGCTCCTGGTGTTTCTACCACAACTCAGCCAAACACACACACATTGTGCTCCCTGCAGGTGAAGACCAAACACCTCTGAAGCGCGGATGAAGGTAAAGCTTTTTCTTTTAGATTTTTGTTTATTGATTTTTGCACAATGTTTTAAATGTTTTAATAAGGGACAAATATAATTTCATAATTACTGAATGAAACGGTTAAAGAAACTAAAACCATCACAGAGACATAATATGTGAGAACCAATAAAGTAAAATGAGTAAATGGACAAACTGATTAATTAAAAATCTAATTTCATTCCAGTTGTCGTTAGTTGTCCCTGTTCAGGGGTTAATGTCACGAAACCTTAAAGAAATGTCTGGGTCGTACTTCACACCAAAATAAAAAAAAATAATAATAATTTTTGCATAAAGAAATCGAAGCCTACACCATAAAGTTTTAAATCTCATTCTCATTGCTGTTATATGGGAAAAATATGTAAAATGTAAAGTACAATTCTGAAAATCTGAAGCACTATAATATTTGTACAGAATTTAATTTACACTCTCTTCCAAACAACATCACAATTAAATAAATCATCCAAACAAATTAATCGATTAATTGATTAATTTTGCTTTGCAAAATATGTTTTGTCTTTCTTTTGATTTTGGGGTGAAATATGACATTTATTTGTGACATTTGTGATTACTTTCATATGGTTATTACCTGAGAATGTGTTTTGATAAGTAAGGGAGAGTGGGGGAAGTTGTCACATTGTTATGTTTTACAAGCTATAAAGTTTGGGTTATTATGCAAACTACATATATGAATTCTTTAGATGTGCAAACATTTTTGTATTTGAACAACAAATTATGACTAAATTATTTGTGAAGCGTGTCCCCCAAACTAAATTTCTAAAATCATTCATAGATGTTGGTTAAATAAGTGAATAAATGCTGACATACATTAAGATCAAAGTCGAGATCAAAGGGGTATTTTTTCATAAACATCAGGTTATAGACAGTTGTCACCTCTGTCTTGTACTCACACAATTTTTTTCTCTGTTTTGCATGGTGTAATTAAATATATCTTGCTTATGCATTAGTTAATGCATTGGTAACATGAACTAGCAATGAACAACACTTGTAGGGCATTTATGAATGTAGGTTCATGTTAAGTGCTACGTATACATTTTTAACATTTTAGTTAGTACAAATTTTAATTGGCATATTATGAAGGGACATAAATTAACAATGAAAAATAATGCAAATCTAATATAAATTAGCTTTAACGTAGATTGATAAATTGCTGTTCATCATTAGTTAATGATACTTAATGCATTTTAACTAACTGAACATTTTTGTAAAGTGACACAAAAAGATAAAGCGTTAAACTTTTTCTTGTGCAATGAGTTTTATATATATATATATA
>NW_015536496.1:418844-422436 GCF_001515605.1 Sinocyclocheilus anshuiensis | reverse complement strand
AGAGAGAGAGAGAGAGAGAGAGATTTTTGAAGCCTTTAACAAATGTACATTTTGATATTGAAAGATGTGACAACTTGCCCCTCCCTGCCCTACATGGACACCAAGGAGGCATGTTCAATGAGAGATTCAAGGGTGGCAGTGCCCTCAGGTGGTGGGTGACTGACCATTACAACTCACATTTTTACAGCATTTTGGAGTTTGTTTTAGGTTTAGGTTTAGAATATATTGCCAACATAATTGATGAGAAAGAGATTCTTCTGAAATGACAGTAATGAGCTGAACTGTACACTCTTAGTCCAACAATGCTGCTCCCAACAATAATTTACAGTGGGTATAGAAAAGAATCACCCCCCTTTAAAATAAACATATTTTGTTTGCTGAGTAAATACAGCTGAATAAAACAAAAACTGTGTCAGCCTTCATTTCAGGCTGCAAAGCAACAAAATGTTATTATTTTAAAGGGAGGAGGGGGGGGTGATTCTTTTCTATACCCTACTGTATATTGACCAATTTATATTCGCAACAATAAGTCATATGCACCGTAGACAGTAAGACAGAATAATAATATCCTAGATCGACACCATAACAGTCTATCTAAGCTGTATGGTACTTGAATTTTCACTGCATTTTGCTGTCCGGTCAAAAATTTATGAATCTTATTTAATGGCGTAGATGGAGGCATTTTAATAGATCCTGTTAAATGGTAATGCATTAATATTCTTTTGTTCCCTGAGTAGGGTTTGGTATCGAAAACCGGTTCCATTTTAGAACCCGTTCCAAATTTCCAAGAACCGGGTATTCGATAAGATGCGTGCATTTCGATTCTGCTTAACGATCCCTGCGTTCGCATTTGAATGTGATTTAAAACGATTTAATTGCAGGAATGGAAAGAACTTGCGCCTTGTTTGTGTGCAGCGCAGTGCTGTCGCAGTGTGGGTTCCCGGTTTGTGTCCCGTTCTCGAACCGTTCCATGCATTTCCACTGTAGAAAAGGTTGTTCCGGGCCAGAACTGACTTCTTACATATTTGTCGACCAATATGCAGAAAACTACGTCAGTATATCATCATAAACACAGCCGTTTTTGTCTTAAGTGAACGTAAACAGATGAGAAAGAAAACACACATGTACACGCTGCCTGTCATTAATGTTAATAAAATAACAAAAGAAAATCATTCACTGATCTTGACTGAATATATTTAATAACTTGAATTAATCTATATTTTATTTATGAAAAGAAAACTATGCAGTGTTTTTAAACTTTTGATTACAGTTTCTGTACCTGGAATTTGGTTCAGTTGTATTTATTTATGCTAGTGCTATTTGAATAGTTTGTTCCTATTTTATTACTGACTGTTTACTTGTCTTTAACACTTTAATATTTGAAATTTATATTAATCTAGCTGTTTTTGCTGTGGTATTTTTGTTAAAACCATAGTCAAAATTCCTCTTGCAGTGTTCTGTAGGCTGCTGATATTTGCTCATGTTATTCAGCTGCAACAGAATGCTTTGTAAAAAGACAGGACAATTGAAGAAATGTTCCTATTTAGTTTGAATTAGAGTTGAGAGTAGACTAGCCTAATCTGTGGCACATGCAGTACATTCAGGCAGCTGGTTTACTGTTGTGTACAGGATCATGTTGGGATATTGCAATGTCTACATGGTTAAAAAAAGACAAAAGGGGATGAAGTATTCATTTGCATGAATGCTTTATTCTACTAAACTACAGAAGAGATCATTACAGCAATCCATGTTTGCAGAGATCCAGTTAATATTTTCACTCCTCATCAGCCCCCTTCTGTTGGGAACAAAAAGAATGTTAAAGAAAATAATGTTAACCTAATCCAGTTCAAAATGGTATGAACTCAACACATAACTAATTGACATGGATGTTTTTGTTGTTGTTGTTGTTGTTTTTGAATGGCCACAGCAGCTACATAGCCAAATGCATTTCATCAAGTGCAGTTGTTGCAACTGTATAAATTGATTTTTATATCCTCAAGTCACTAAAGTGTGCAGATTTAGAGATTCAGTCAATTTAACTATGTGCTTATTGTTGCCTGCTCTTACCTTGGATCCTGTATCACGGCTCTTGGCTCTCAGCTTGTTGACCTGAGATTCAGCAATATCAGCCCTCTCTTCTGCTTCATCCAGCTCATGCTGCAGCTTACGGAACTTGCCCAGACTAGAATTGGCTTGTTCTTCCTATAGAATATACATAAAGGTATTTGTGAAAATCAGAATTAGCCATATACAATAATTGCATATGATCATATGATGGAAAAAGTATACTTACAGCCTCCTCTGCAACTCTCTTGTAGGACTTGACCTTCAGCTGGAGTTTGTCCACCAGATCCTGCAGGCGAGCCAGATTCTTACGGTCCTCCTCAGTCTATGTAAAGCAAAAAAAATATAACAAAGAGTGAAAAATTGAAGGGGGTCTGAATACTTTCCGTACCCACTGTATATATATATGCGTTTTATAAATTGCATTAAATAAATTGAATACATTTTATGTATTTAGTAAATAACAATCAAATCAGCCAAGGCAAAAACTGCTTGTAGGCAATATTTTTCCTACCTGGTAGGTGAGTTCTTTGATGCGTCTTTCATATTTACGAATCCCCTTGACAGAGTCACTGGCCTTTCTCTGTTCTATCTCCACCTCACTTTCCAGCTCTCTCACCTAACAGAGGTGTGAGAATTTTAGCTAATCAAACGTAATGCACATTTTACAGAAAACACAATAGACTTGTTTCTAAAAACATCAGCAGCTTACCCTGGCTTCCAGTTTCTGGACCTGCTTCTTGCCTCCCTTCATGGCGATCTGCTCAGCTTCATCCAGACGGTGCTGCAGGTCCTTGATGGTTTGCTCCATGTTCTTCTTCATGCGCTCCAGATGAGCGCTGGTGTCCTGCTCCTTCTTCAGCTCCTCTGCCATCATGGCAGCATCAGTGATAGCCTTCTTGGCTTTCTCCTCAGCATTCCTGCACTCCTGCACTGCCTCCTCAACTTCAGTCTGAAGCTGAGTATTATCTCCCTCCAGCTTCTTCTTCTGATTCAGCAGACTGGTGTTCTAAACAGACAATATTTACATTCATATACTTTCTAGATGATATTGTGAGGGTTGTTACTTGTGTTTGTCTAGTACAGAGCTGTCATACCTGAGAATGCAGGAGCTGGACTCTCTCGCTGATGTCCAGCAGTTCCTGCTCAGCCAGTTTCCTTCCTCTCTCAGTCTGTTCCACCAGGGATCTCAGCTCATCCAGTTCAGCCTGCAGCAGATTGTTGCGTCTCTCCACAATGGCGATGTTCTCTTTGAGGTCATCATTACTGCGCAGAGCGTCATCCAGCTGAATTTGGGAATCCTGTGAAGTACAAGATTTACAAATGAAAAGACTGCAGAACAAAGTGGTATTTCACGTAAGCGTCATCAAATCTGAATTGAAAATTCATCATACCTTGAGATGTCCATGAAGACCCTTGAGTTGCTTCTGGGCTTCTGAAGCCTGTCTGTTAGCCTGGCTGAGCTGAATCTCCATCTCATTGAGGTCTCCCTCCATCTTCTTCTTCAGTCTGAGAGCTTCATTCCTGC
>NW_015536496.1:387834-418809 GCF_001515605.1 Sinocyclocheilus anshuiensis | reverse complement strand
AGTGAGCTCTGCAGAGTATCAACCACTCTCTGCTGGTTCCTCTTGGCCTGCTCCATCTCTTCATCTTTCTCAGCCAGCTTACGTTCAATATCGGCTTTGACCTGATTGAACTCCAGCTGAGCTCTAAGGATCTTGCTTTCCTCGTGTTCAAGGGAACCCTATGAAGAGAAAAAGGGGTGTTATTACTGAGATCACATTTTCGTGTAACCCTTTGTTTTGGGGTAGGAGGTCACCTCCCTTAAAATAATCTGGAATAACCAATTGCTTTAAACAACTCCTTGTTTAAAGTCAGCTGAATATGAATTGGGGGGTGGCTTTTGTTTTACCTCAGCCTCCTCCAGAGCAGTTTGTATCTCTTGTTTCTCCTGCTCCAGTTGTTTCCGAATTTTCTCCAGCTCATGAATATTCTTCCCACTCTCACCAAGTTGCTCAGTGAGGTCAGAGATTTCCTCTGTGCAATAGAAATAATGGTCACACTTTATTTTAAGTCCAATTTTCGCTATTGCAAACCATTAACTATGAATTTTGCCTCAGTAAACTTCTAATTTGCTGCTTATTATTAGTTAGTAAGGTAGTTAAGCTTATGTTTTGGCATTGGGTAGGATTAGGGATGTAGAACATGGTCATGCGGAATATGTGCTTTATAAGTACTAATAAACAGCCAATACGTTAATAATAGGCATGCTAATAAGCAACTAGTTAATAGTGAGAATTGATTCCTATACAAAAGTGTCACCAAAATAACATATAACCTCACAAATACAAGGAATTAAACTAATGGTTTGGAGTTGTAAAACCATCCTTACCTTGGAGATTCTTGTTCTCCCTCTTCATGCTCTCAAGGTGGTCCATTGACTCCTCATATGAGTTTTTCAATTTAAAGAGTTCAGTGCTCAGAGATCTAGCTTCTTTTTGAGCACTTTCCAGTTCAGTTTGGGACTCCTCATACTTCTGCTTCCACTCAGCCAGAACCTGGTTAAAGTTACCAATGTTAATAAGAGCAGAACAATTTTAATCAAGTGTTTTTCGATTAAAGAATAGTACTGGACCCTCTCCATAGTTAGAAACTTAAATTAATATCAATTTAACATTGACAGTTTTCTGAAGATTATTGTTATTTTACATGCTATTTCATTTTGCAGTTATATGGCGACTGTGCTTTTCCAGGTACTTTCTCTTTCCCTTACTTCCACTCAGCCAAAACCTAATTAGGCATTTAATTAGGTGCTTAGTTAATTACTAATAAAATAATCAAAGTAATAAATATTAATATTATGAAATTTTAATTTGTTTGTATTACCTTGTCAAAGTTTCTTTGCTTCTTGTCCAGAGCAGCAGCAGCAGCATTGGATCTCTCCACATCCACCATGAGATCTTCAATCTCATTCTGCAGCCTGTGCTTGGTCTTCTCCAGTGAGGAACATTTAGCATTGACTGCTTCCACAGCTTCTTCTGCATCTTGCAGACGCTGAGCCAGTTTCTTCCTATTATAAATAATCAAAATACCAAATATATTGAACATCTGAAGCATCACTCATTACTGAATTTTAACGTTTAATAGGCAGCGAACCCCAGCAGAAAAGTCAAAAGATATTTTATCTCATTACTAAAGGCCAAAACTCTTTCAAGATTTAAATATTTGTTTCTTACTTGGCTTCCTCCAGGTCCTCAGTCCTCTGGATGGCATCAGTTTCATACTTGGTTCTCCACTGAGCCACCTCAGAGTTTGCCTTGGACATACTGCGCTGCAGCTCAGCTTTGGCTTCTTGCTCCTCCTCATACTGTTCCCTCAGCAGATCAGCATCATGACGAGCAGACTGAACTGCATGAGCCAGGGCATTCTTAGCCTAAAGACAAACAAAGATTTGGTTCCAGTGAATTTTTATCTAATTGCTTAAATCTTTGGTTAAATCTTTGGTCAAGATTTTGAAAACCTTGATTTCTTCCTCTAGTTGTCTCTTGAGGTCTTCAATCTGCTGAGTGTAGGACTGCTTGCCTCTGGTCAACTGAGACACCAGGGAGTCTTTCTCCTCTAGCTGTCTGGACAGTTCACCTGAAATCCAATATCAAAAAAAAAAAATAAAAAATTTAATGATCATTATGGCACAGTAGGTAACAACAATATTTTGTGCTTTTACCATTCTCAGTTTGCAGCTTAGCTTTTTGCATGGTGAAGTCATTGATTGTGCGCTGGCCTTCCTCAGCCTTGGTTCTGTACTCACTCATCTGGTCTTCCAGAGTTCTGCACATTTTCTCCAGGTTTGCCTTGAGGATTAAATATATGATATTTGATTGCTTTCTTTTACTGACAACACATAAGTTATGTGTTAGACCCATCATTTCTCTTACTCACCTTTGCCTTTACAAGCTGCTCCATGTTGGAGACCACATCGTCCAGTTCCAGTCTGAGTTCACTCTTCTCTTTCTCCAGCTTCTGCTTCACTCTCTGAAGGTTGTCAATCTGCTCTCCCAGATCAGCTACACTGTCGGCATGTTTCTTCCTCAGTGTAGCAGCGGTAGCCTCATGTTGCAGAGTGGCCTCTTCAAGGTCTCTGCGCAGTTTCTGTAACTCTGCTTCACGTTTCTTGTTCATCTCGATCTGGGCAGCAGTGGCTCCACCAGCCTCCTCCAATCTCTCACTGATCTCCTCCAGTTCTCTGGACAGATCAGCTCTCTGTTTCTCAACTTTGGCACGAGCAGCTCTCTCAGCCTCTAGCTCTTCCTCAAGCTCTTCAATTCGGGCCTGGTGAGGAAACCAAAGTTAATGCTAGCATTCCTAACTGTCGTACTATGTAACCTTTTAAGAATGATGAATTTTACCTGCAGCTCCTTCAGTTTCTTCTGGAGTTGGGCTGCCATAACCTGCTCATCTTCAATCTTGCTGTTGAGCTGGCTTATTTCAAAGTCTTTTCTGCCAAATAAACAAGATGACACAAGATGGATTAAAATGTATTTTAATATTAAAATTGGATTCTAAAGATTTTATAATATATAATATATCTTACTTCTTTAGCCGCTCATCCATCTGCTGCTTATCATTTTCTAAGTCCATCAAATTCTCTTGAGTCAACTTCAAGTCACCCTCAAGCTTTCTTTTAGCTCTCTCAAGATCCATGCGAATTTTCTTTTCTTGTTCCAGAGAACCTTCAAGCTAAATTTCATCCAAAATAATAATAAATAATTATAATTACAAATAAATATGCAATTTATTTAATTCTAGTGTTATGTTTTCTGGCTCTCACATCATCGACTTGTTGCTCCAGCTTGGCTTTGGCTTTGGTGAGAGTGTTGACTTTGTCTTCCTCACTCTGGAGGTCATCCAGCGTTTGCTGATGGGCCTCCTGAAGAGCTTTCTTCTCCTTTGTCAGCTTAGCAATGATTTCATCCAAAGCTGCCATCTCTTCTGTCAGGTTTTTAACCTACAGAATTGTGTAATTGTATCAGGAGACTCCTAGCAAACCAATCTTACATCTCAGACATGTTCAGTGTTGAAAACTGACCTTGTTCTCAGTGGCATGTTTCTCTTTCTCCACTTTGGCCAGAGTGAGTTCAAGATCATCAATGTCCTTCTTGAGCTCAGAACATTCATCCTCCAGCTTTCGTTTCTTGGCAGTCAGCTCAGCATTCATTTCTTCTTCATCCTCCAGTCTCTCAGTCATTTCTTTGACTTTGGCTTCAAACTGGATCTTGCTCTTGATCAGACCCTTCATGTTTTTTATTATGTAATCATGTTTTTATTGTGTTTTATTGTGTTAGTTAGCTGTAATTATTAGTTATTTTTTTACCTGATCAAAATAACCCAACTAAAGTTTGATTGAGATTAATTGGAATGCACAATGAAAAAAACATGGTTTCTGAGAATTATCAGTGCTCAGAGAGTTATCTGTTTTTGCAAATGAACTCTTCATAAATAATATATATATATATATATATATATATATATGCTGTGGTGGCAAGCTTATTTCCGCAAGGGTAGGGGACGTCACCCATGGATGATTTCACATGGACCAATCCCCCTTACCCACTGGTGAATAAACCTCTCCATTCAAGAATCGGGCCACTTTCTGAGGAATTGAAACAACCAACCATCTGGGGCAGTCCCAATATATGAACTTTATTTCTTATAATAAAAAATGTTTGTTAAAAGTATCTTAAAATTCAAAAGTTTGCAGTCACTAAGATGTTTTTTTTTAAGGTTCTTGAAAGAAGTCTCATGCTTACCAAGACAGCATTTATTTGAACAAAAAACAGTAAAAACATTAATATTGTGAAATAATGGTTAGAGAATTGGACTTGTAACCCAAAGGTTGTGGGTTCGAGCCTCGGTACTGGCAGGGATTGTAGGTGGGAGGAGTGAATAAAAAGCGCTCCCTTCCTCCCTCAATGCCATGACTGAGGTGAGACCCTTGAGCAAGGCACCGAACCCCCAACTGCTCCCCGTGCGCCGCAGCAATATGGCTGCCCACTGCTCCGGGTGTGTGCTCATGGTGTGTGTGTGTTCAGCATTAATTTCACACTCTTATTGTGTGTGTGTGCACTTGGATGGGTTAAATGCAGAGCACAAATTCCGAGTATGGGTCACCCTTGCCTTTTGACGGGTTGTGTTACAGAGCTGTAAAAATGGTTACACTCACTTAGTGAATGAATCGCGTTTGTGCCGAACTCTTATTACAAAGCAAAAACAAACACTCTCCTCCGATCCATGAACGTTTCTCTCAGTTAATGTGCACGATGTCATCTCACTGTCTGAAGCGTCTGTCATAGCAAATCGCCACATGTTGTTGTGAATATTTAAGCGAAGCGTCTTCTCATAGGATAAGAGCACGCAGTCTCATGAAAAATTTAATAGACACCGACTCATCATCGATGTACTAACACGATGTAGATTTTAAACCCAGAAGATGAAAATAGCGCAAAAAAGCTTACAATTAACCAGTTTTTTCCAACAGGTAAAATTATCGGATGCTAACATTGTCTTCTATGATGTGCAACACAAACACCTCTGCTAAAATCTCAGAAAAAGTATTCTGGGGTTTCATGGCCCTTTAAAAACGATATCCTGTATGAACGCAACTGTATCAAGCATACTAGCCATTAGCATCTGCTCTAGTGGGTCTTGTATTGTGTGAAACATGTCAGAAGATTAGAGTAAAAAGTGCAGAATTGTAGTCCCACGTGTTACTTACAGACTGCATTGCAAGCTGAATGTCATTCTTCTCTTGGAGAAGGGAAACCATCTTTTCCTCAAGCTCCTTTCTGCGAGCTTCAGATTTGGCGTAAGCCTCCTTCAACTTCAGAAATTCTTCCTTCATGTTGGCCATTTCTTTCTCAGTCTCAGCAGATTTCAGCAGAGGCTTGATCTTGAAGTAGAGCTTCATCCAGGGCCAATTCTTGACACCCATGAAGGCACGTACGTTCCACTGAATCACCAACAAAGAATCTCTGTAGATATTTAATGAGAATGTTCAGTCTTATATTATAAATTGCAAGTTAGAGAAAAATTTTAAGTCTAAATAGCTGAAAACTAACCTTCTCTCCACAATTTTCTGGAACTCCATTCTTGATAGAAAACCACGAGATCTGGCCTGAATTCCAGTAATAATAAGTGCAAGACGGTCGTCTCTCATCTCTTCAAGAGTACCCAGAAGACCAGCCTTAAAAAACACCTGCATAGCAAAGAATTTTGCGTCAAAAAGAATGAAAATAGAACAGTGCCTTTGTAAAAAGTTATTGTTAATATAAAAATACCTTAGTATGTCCTAACTTGTACTGGCTGTGGTCAATGTCCAGAGAACCCAGAAGCTTTTCTGCACCCTTCTTATTATCAATGAACTGTCCCTCAGGGATAGCAGCTGGATTTAGGATCCGGTACCTACAAAAAAGAAACACATTAACAATCGTTTTATGCTTTTAGTGCATTATTATTATTATTTTTACACATATGTCTTTTGTTTATTTCTAGCAAATGCTGCAAACAGAGTTGGTGAAATCACACATAACATTATTTTGTAGGACATAAAAGCCATTTAGTTTCATACTTACCGTTGTTTGAAATCTCCATACAGGATCCTGTTGGGGAAGCCCTTTCTGCAGATTCTGATGCCCTCCAGCACACCGTTACAGCGCAGCTGGTGCATGACCAGAGGATTCTCCATCGCCCCAGGAGTCTTAGTCTCATTTGGAATCAGGCAGCGCACAAAGTGAGGGTGAGTTGACCTCAAGTTGGTCATCAGCTTGTTCAAATTCTCCTGTTGGTAGACCATAAAGGATTTGAATTTATATGCAATAAAACCATGTGAGAAAAAAGTAGTGTTATATTATTAAAATAATCTTACCCTATGGAGGGCTGACACTGTCTGGAATGAAGAACCCTTCTTTTTGCTACCTCCTTTGCCACCCTTACCTCCAGCATCTGTGAAATACATAATCTTTTTGTTGTTACTATTATATAGTAAAATAAGTGAATATCTTATGTTCATGTCACACTTCAGTGTGTACTTGCCTGCATCAGAACCAGCATAATTAGCAAACAGTATAGACAACAGCTTAAGAGTTGACTTCTGGAACAACCCAACAACCGTCTCATTGAGAGGGTCCTTGTTCTTCACCAGCCAGTTTGAGATGTTGTAGTCAACAGTGCCAGCATAGTGAACCAGGGAGAAATGAGCCTCTGGTTTACCCTTGATAATTCTGGGCTTCTGGAAGTTAGGACTTTTGCCCAAGTGGTTGTCATAAAGCTTAGCTTTGAATGTTGCATCACTGGCTTTGGGGAACATGCACTCCTCTTCAAGGATTGACATGATACCCATGGGCTAAAATGAGTAGTAGATTGTGACAGTCAATGTTAGTATGACTAAGAAATAGGATTTTTCCCCCCACAGTATGTTCATTTAATATTCACCCACCTTCTCAATTAACTCAATACAAGCCGCTAAGTCCATGCCAAAGTCAATGAACTCCCATTCAATACCCTCCTTCTTGTATTCCTCTTGCTCCAACACAAACATGTGATGGTTGAAGAACTGCTGCAACTTCTCATTAGTGAAGTTGATGCACAGCTGCTCAAAGGTGTTGTACTGCAGGTGGAATATATTGTATAATCACAATGACAAAGTAGAAAAAACTAAAGTTCTTAAATAACAGTAATCAGTAGATGTAATCTTACATCAAAGATCTCAAATCCAGCAATGTCCAACACACCAATGAAGTACTGACGAGGCTGTTTGGTGTCCAGGGATTGGTTGATTCTCACAACCATCCAGAGGAACATCTTCTCGTACACTGACTTTGCCAGAGCACCAATAGAGTAGTTCACCTGACAAAGGAAATATTAAATTTGCTGAATTTGACACACTTCAAACTCTACATAGTGATTTTTCAGTGATGTGAGAGATACAAATTTGTTTGCATGTCTTGGGCAGACTAATGTCCATTAGAATATTCGATAACACTTTACAATAAGGTTCCATTAGTTAATGTATTAACTGTATGAACAATACATTTATTACAGTATTTATTAATCTTTGTTAATGTTAGGTAATGAAAATACAGTTGTTCATTGTTGGTTCATGTTAATTCACTGAGCATTATCTAATGTTAACATGCACAACTTTTGATTTTAATAATGCATTAGTAAATGCTGAAATTAACTGAGATTAATAAATGCTGTAGAAGTATTGTTCATTCTGAGTTCATGTTAACAAAAGTAGTAAAGTAACCAATGAACCTTACTGTAAAGTGTTACCGAATATTCTTCTAATTTTTTACCTGCTGGACATTCTGTCCCTTGGTGACCCACTCATTTCCAACTTTGACTCTCGGGTGGCACAAACCCTTGATCACATCAGCTGAGTTTAGTCCCATTAGATATGCGACTTTGTCAGCATCTACATGTTAAAAAGAATACAGAGCTATGAATCTCTATACAAAATATCTTAGACTTTTTTTTCCATTTATAAAGTTAAGATTGCAATTTATTCTGACCCTCAGTCCCATCAGCCTCTGCCTGTTCCTCGCGTTGCTTCTGCTTGAACTTCATGTTGCCGTAGTGCATGATGGCACCAGTCAGCTTGTAGATGCTGTTCTTCTCCTCTTGGGTGAAGCCCAGCACATCAAACGCTTCCTACAGTAAATATACAGAGCGTGTCAAAATGCTTAATATTCTTCTTTTTGACAAGTTCATTAAAAGTCTTCCTTTAAACTCTTTAAAGGAATAGATGGCCAAAATTGAGAATCATTTAGTCAATTCATTCTAAACCTGCATGACAGACAGACTTCTGTGAAGCACAAAAGAAGATGTTTTTCCAACATGTTCATGCTCTTACACAAAATTATCATTTTGTGTTTCACAGCAGAAATGCAGTCATACACAGTGTCAAAAGTCTTCATGACAGAATTTAACATTTTGTGTGGACTATTTCTTATATTTTATAACATGGTATCTTGTTTTGTGAACTGTTTATGTGTTAACAAACACCCACATCAGTGGCCATCAGCTCGTCACGGTCATCAATAGATGCCACTTGTGTCTCTCCCTGGGAGATGAAGGAATAGTCATAGGGGTTGTTGGTGATGAGCAGCATCTCTAAGGAGAAATGGGAACATAAATCAGAAAAGACTAAAAACATTAAATGTTAATGAATATGACGGGTGATTTTACCCAGCAGTTCTGGTTTCTTCTGAGACAGGATCTGGTAGAAGATGTGGTAGTCTCTCTCAGCCTTGAGCTGATAAGTGACACGAGACTTCTCCAGCAGATCTAAATGAATTGATGCATAGATGAATAACAAAACAGATACATTTCATCAATGTGTGATTGTTGGAATGATGTTGGGCAGTAAAGTACTTACAAGTCTCAATGTCAGCAGAAGCTAACTTTCCACTGACTCCAAAATGGATACGGATAAATTTACCCTGTAAATATAGCAAGACTACAATATATAACATGCTCATACAACAGACTGTGAAGCAAATATAAAATATGTACACCAATTTGAACCCCACTTACGAATCTGGAAGAGTTGTCATTTCTGATGGTCTTGGCATTACCAAAAGCCTCCAGAGCAGGATTACACTGGATGATTTGATCCTCCAGAGTACCCTTTGAAAATTGTATTTTATTAATAATTGTGTAAAACATTTGGTATACCATTGACATGACATTGTTTTATATAGTCTTGTAAAATAACAATAGTAGTAATCCATAAATAAGTCACAGTGGAAGAAAAATCAAATTATGAGAATTTGTGACTAATACTTAACTTATGAAGACATCATTAATTGAATAATTATTTTTGTATGCAATGCTATATAAAAGGTATATTCATTCATCCAGTATGAGCGAATCTTTGGGAATTAAGCACCTTTTTCTCCATTGATGGATCCTTCTTGGTGGTTGGTGCTGCTGCAATGCTGGCAAAGTACTGGATCACTCTTTTAGTGTTCACAGTCTTTCCAGCACCGGATTCTCCACTTAGAATAAAAACAGCAAATTAAAAGACTGATAAAATGCAGCATAGATAGAAAATATCGGTGAAAGGAGAAATGTCATGCGACATCATCATGTGTATTACGTACGTGATCAGGACAGACTGGTTTTCTCTGTCTGTGAGAAAGAAAAAAACAAGAAAGTTGGCATTTTAAAATTATTTACACATTGCAATATAAATCTCCCAAAACAAACAACATAAATAAATACTACAAGTCATCACCTGACAGCATGTACTGGTAGGCATTGTCTGAGATGGAAAATATGTGTGGAGGAGCCTCAGTTCGTTTCTTTCCTCTGTAGGCAACGACAACTTCCTGGTTGTACACTGGCAGCCACTTGTAGGGGTTCACAGTGACACAGAAGAGCCCAGAGTAGGTCTGTAAGAGATTCACAGCAGCTTCAGATCTGCTCATACGTGATAAAGTGAAACTGTGAGTGTTTTAAGACTCACGTAGATCATCCAGGCTGCGTAACGCTCTTTGAGGTTAAACAGCACAGCGGGCTCGTGCAGGAAGGTGAACATCGCCATGTCCTCAATTTTATCAAACTTTGGCGGGTTCTGGGGATGAACATCAACCTCCTTCACAGTTACTGTCTGTGGAAATCATACAAAAGATGTTTCACACCTCAAATCTAAAGAACTTCTGTAGGTACTCTACATTGACACCATTACTGTATACAAACAATACAGAGATTAAACCATACCTTCCCAAATTCAGTGTTAACAGTGACTTTGTCACCGTCTCTACTGGTGATGGAGGCTTTGACGTACTCGACCTCAGGGTCGGGCACAAAGCATTCCTTCTTCATGTCGAAGGGCCGAGTCTGGGCCTCCAGACGCTCCTTGTCTGACTTCCGTAAGAACGGAGCAGCAGGTCCAAACTCTGCCATTACAGCATCCCCCATCTTTCAGTCAGACTGAGGCAAAGAAGACAAGATTCTCTGAACTTACAAAACTTGTTTAGAATAAAAAAAATATATAATCTTATATAAATATTTAATCTACATTAGCGCATACAAATAAAGGTAATAATTATCATCATGAGCTATACCTAATATTTCTAATCATCAATTGATCTGTCAGTTAACAAGCTACAAAATGAAAATATTGGATAAAAACGTGTGGACCTTTATAAAAGCATGCCTTACCAGACAAAATCCAAGAAAAGTCCCAAGTCCTTGCAATGAAAAATAAGCATCATTAATAAAAATGAATCCTATTCTGTTGTTCAGTCCTCATTAACAACTTAATCTAAATTATTTGTGCAGCTGAATCGCAAAGATTTGATATTTACAAACACAAACCATCTTACCTTTAGGTGGTACAATGATGTGAGCTTGAACCATTGTGTTGTAACGTATCGCTTTATATAGAGGCACAATGACTGTGACGTTGACTCTGTATTTGGTCTGGGTCACTTGTGTGTGTAGCTTTTTTTGGGTGCCTGAAAAAAATGTTTGTGTCAGTCACAGCAGTTTAGCATGTGGTGTGGCGAAACATGAAAGATCAGAAAGGATCTAAATCACAATGGTGCTATTTTTGTCCCATATGTATATGTTATTTTTTCAAGATATCAAATCTTTACAAAAGTTTTTTTTAATAGTTAAGTTTGCACATATCATGTCATAATTTGTAGTTAAGTTCCATTTTTGTAGTACCAAATTTACAACATCTCTGAATTTTTTATGTGCACAAAACATTACAGGTGTGGAAACTCTCGTGTGTAGTGCACCATAGTTAAACTTGCTGCACACAATCTTTTTTTTTTAAATCAAATCATAATCATACATTGCTTAATTAACAGATTCCTGTAACAACTGCCTGCAATGCAGACAATGCTTTGTCTCACATTATGGATAGTGCAAATATTTCTTGCCACGTACACATGATATGCTTCAGCTGCACCAGGATGCTTTTCTATAACTGTCATTTTCTGTCCTCAAAGAGAGAAAGGCATGCACTGGGAATTTCACAGGTTTATCTTTGTGCTCAAGGATAAAGACAAGGTAACAATGCCTCACGAGCAAGATGACTGTCGGGGAGCAGTAAAATTGTCAGTAGACAGCTGTAACGGCAACAATGGATATTTGCGACCTTTTGATCTCTCCTAATGCAGAGACAGCTGCGACTCTTGCTTGTTCTTGTTTGTAGCTGTGACCTTTCTTGACTACGCAGTTGATATATCCATCACTTGTGGTTTACAGTTTGTACCAAGTTCAAGTGCAGTCATTCAAACGAACAACAGCTTCATTCATGTTCATCCATTTGTTCTTCAAGAATCTTCCAGCTCTTGAAAGATTCCCAAAACAAAAGGATTTTGTAAGATACAAAATGCAGTTTGTATGTTTACAGAAGTGAATATATTGTGAATGCAGCAGTCGTGCAAGTAACATTGAGGTGCTTGTTCGTTTTTATTATTCCAGAAAGAGCATGATGAGCAGGTCAAACTAACCACCTTAACTGCAAATCACTTTCTAAACAGCATTGCTGTATTGTCAACTCTACAGTGTTGATTTGTAGGGGAGCCGCGTGAGCCATTACTCAAGACCTTTTGTGAGGATATGAGCCTGCCTTGACCTCTCATCCCTCAGTTATTCTGCACCCTCCTAACAAGCACCTTACTTAGTCTTAGCACTTTTGCAATCTATTCTAGGCCCCTCATCCTTTACAGCACTTCATTCTCAGCTGTCTACTCATCCTTGTTTATCAGCACTCGGGAGTAAGAATGGAAGAAACGGTGGCACCTTATGGCTAATTTGTAATCGGAGCTTCCTTTTGTCATTGGAATAGAATGGTCTTGCATCTGTTGGGTTACATAGGAGTCTAATGTGTCTCGACTTTTTGTCTTCTGCTGCTTCTGAGCAGTTTTGCTACTAATAATTTTATTAAAAGGCTGGAGTAAGTGTAATTCTTAAACCGTAAACTGCAGCACATTCAACAGTGACAAGGAAAAGACATTGTTATATGTCTTTAACAAGACATATCTTGTTATAGTTTCAGTGTGATATACAGTGGGGTTCAAAACAAGGTCATTGTAGTTAACTAAAACTAAAACCATAAAAAAAAGTGTTACTTGAAATAAAATAAAAACTAACTGGCATAAGATATTACAAAATGTAAAATTATTTTATTTCAACTAGGTGTCAAGGCAACATTTCTCATTTTAATTTAATTTAGTGATGTACTAAAATAACTAAATAAAAATTAATAAAAAGTATATAGACATTTAAACTCACAAAAATAATTGCTAAAACTAGCTACATTTAAAATGAAAACATAAAATGTAAAATAATATTAATAATAATAGTTAAAACTATAATAGTTTCTCAGTGGTGGTAAAATAACACTTTTTCAAAATTTTGAGACCACATTTGAAAATCAGTGTTTGAAAATCTAATTTAAACATGGACAAAAAAAAAGTTGTAGGATTTTTGAAAAATTTGAAACAAAGCTGAATGAGAACATGTTTCAGATTACTTCTTGGCCACTACAGTAAATGTGACATTGATCATGCATATAGTTTCTGTGTAAACTGAATCACAAGGTGCTCTTTGGAACATTCTCAATTCATTCTGGATAAAAAGATCATTGGGTTTTGCATTTCACTTCACGTTCTCCACTTCTGAAATGTGTTCACAATTGTTATGCTGATTATACCACTTGTATTTAACACCAAAATGTATTTAGAAGAATATAAAATTTGCATTAACTACTGGTCTCACTTTTTGAAAGCATTGTATAATGCTTAACAGTTTGAACAGTTGATCACCAAAATGACACCCTCTGGTGGCTGTACACTGCAATTGTCATGATCGTCTGCACATTATCATAATAGACTAGACCAAGCTCATCACTTCAGTGTGCAGTGGATATTTTAAATATCAACATCAATTTGTACATGTATGTAAAAAAAAATATATCAAAACAAAAAGGAACTCTAACCAGTATAAGTCTAAATGCATTGTGCATCTGCTGCATCGTGTACCCATGCTGAAAAGTTTACAAATAACCCCCCATATGCTTCAGAGCACTGGTTCACGTGGTTGATGTCTGTTACTGTCCCTCAGAGAGCTGACCGTGGGTCACCCTTCAAGTTGTCTTGTTTACATGGCATTGTTTCCTTTACTTAAGCCTTGAGGACAAAGATAACCTGTTAAATTCCTTTGAGCCCCTCTATGATTGAAGAGATCAGCAAGGGTTGTGTCATGCTTTGAGACACAGTATGTAGGGCATATTTCATCTGTAGACGTCCATTACTGGAACTCTTAGTACTTAAGTTACATGACCTATTGAGGGAGAACAATGCCTCCTCAGTGCCGTACTTGGCATATTGTTTAACCACCTTGACCTTTTAAGAGCTAAGTCTACCTCTAATTCAACAATGTTAATGCACAAATTGGCTCCAATTTATTGAAAATTGTCATTGTCAAGCTTCTGTGTTCAAGTCTTTACATCCTTAAAACCTCTTTTACTGCCTAAAGATGTTCTACATCATGTGCGTCAGTGGCTCCTCTTATGTATAGTATGTGCTAAGCTTTATGGAACTCTTAATATAGCACAAGTGACGTGTTAAAATTACTACTTTTTCTTCATCCTCTCAAGTGTTGAGTAACCCCCTCCCTTCCCCGACTCCTCTTTTATACAACACGTCTGTTGGAGCCACTGCATCACCTTGAGCAACAACAGGCACTTGTCATACTGTATCCGTCCTACCCATTGAGTAGTTCTGTACCGGAGAGTTCACTCATCTGAAACATTTTTGCTCCTAGAATTTTTTGGTTTTTATTTGTGACGATTAGAAAAGGTAAGTTAACCTTTGAGTTAAAGAGTTAATGGTTCTTTGTTTTGGGAGAATGATATGAATTATTGTGGATTTCATTGCCATTGATGTGGATTTTATTGCAGAATGTTTTGTTTATCCATTATTGCTCGTGACTACATGAACCAGAACACCAAATCTTGACAAAATTAGAATTTTGTAGTAGTCAGCTAATGCCTGATCAAAAAGCTTTTAGCAAGTATTTGGGCTCTTTGATTTGACTTAGTTATGTAAAGCACACAGTTTATACCTCTTGTGATGATGCCAATTTAGTTTTTAAATAACACAATGTGGCAAAAGTTTCATCTGCACATTTGCTTTATTCTATTGATCTAGAGACTAATGGATTCAAAGAGACACAACAGATTTTGAGAGATGGCAGAGCTTCATTCCTCATCATGTCCTTTCTGTTCAAGGGAGAAAAAAGACGTAAGATTAATCTGTCTTGTTAAAAAATGTAATAAATTTTGCCCATGAAAATAGTTGTTTAGGATTCATTAAATGTTTTCTTGCAAAATTTAATTGCACTAACATATTTCTCAATGGAGTTGCCATTAGCTCTGCTTATCAAGGCTTTTGTGGCAACAGAATATTGTTTTCCACAAAAATTATTGAAACATTTATGTGTAGGTTGACACAGTTAAATAGTTCCTTTAGTTTGCTTTAGAGTTTACTTTCAGTAAAAGATATATGCATCACATCTGCCAAATCATTTAACATTTGTATGCTGAAAACAAACACTTACCTTAGCGCTAGTGTCTCTGCTCTTAGCTCTCAGCTTGTTGACCTGAGATTCAGCAATATCAGCCCTCTCCTCTGCTTCATCCAGCTCATGCTGAAGTTTACGGAACTTGCCCAGATTGGAATTGGCCTGTTCCTCCTGAAAACACATGAAAATATTTTTTCAAGCAATTCTATGCCAAGCAATCAAGTCACATTTTTATTTTAATTTAATCACAATCCAAATTGATTCAACCCAGAAAATCATGGCAATCATGCTTAAGCTATATGAAAGCTTACAGTGAGCAAGCAAAATGTAACTTTGTCTTAGAAAGGAAACTTCATAAGCCGTTTAGGAAGTTCAGGGAAAAACACTGAGGAGCCAGACTCAGCTGGGGGACTAGGCATATTTTGAGTTTTTTTTGTAGTCTCCAGATTAAGATAAATATACAAATTTAGTCAATTCTTCCGACATCGCTATTTTTTTTTTATTTTTATTTTTTAAACATAAGCATGATTAAAATGTCTTTAGATTTCAATAAATGCATACATTGTTACTGAAATTAACTTTAACATACCGCCTCCTCAGCAGTTCTCTTGTAGGACTTGACCTTCAGCTGGAGTTTGTCCACCAGGTCCTGAAGACGTGCCAGATTCTTACGGTCCTCCTCAGTCTGTATATGTAGTCATAGGGCATAAATTGACTTTGTCACTATTTGTGTTGTTTCATAAAATCTTTGCATGAATAAAAAGACATTTATATATCAGAGAAAGTGACCTGGTAGGTGAGCTCCTTGATGCGTCTCTCATATTTACGAACTCCTTTCACAGACTCGCTCGCCTTTCTCTGTTCTATCTCCACCTCATTTTCCAGCTCTCTCACCTAGAGAAATCCAAAATAATTTCAAACTGACCAATTTTGAAGCTCTGAGTACATATATTCATAAATAATAACAAACATACAATATGTGTGAAAAGAAAATGCATTGTTAAGACCTGAGTTTCAGAAACTAACCCTGGCTTCCAATTTCTGGACCTGCTTCTTGCCTCCCTTCATGGCGATCTGCTCAGCTTCATCCAGACGGTGCTGCAGGTCCTTGATGGTTTGCTCCATGTTCTTCTTCATGCATTCCTGCACTCCTGTACTGCCTCCTCAACCTCAGTCTGAAGCTGAGAATTATCTCCCTCCAGCTTCTTCTTCTGATTCAGCAGACTTGTGTTCTAAACATATACAATATTTACATTCATATAGTTTCTAGATGATATTGTGAGGGTTTTACTTGTGTTTGTCTAGTACAGAGGTGTCATACCTGAGAATGCAGGAGCTGGACTCTCTCGCTGATGTCCAGCAGTTCCTGCTCAGCCAGTTTCCTTCCTCTCTCAGTCTGTTCCACCAGGGATCTCAGCTCATCCAGTTCAGCCTGCAGCAGATTGTTGCGTCTCTCCACAATGGCGATGTTCTCTTTGAGATCATCATTACTGCGAAGAGTGTCATCCAGCTGAATTTGGATATCCTGTAAAGTACCATTTTTTATAAATTAAAAGACTGCAGAACTTTATGAGATTTCACTTTTGCATTACAAATTTTTGGTGAAAAAAAAATCTAGCATACTTTGAGATGTCCATGAAGACCCTTGAGTTGCTTCTGGGCTTCTGATGCCTGTCTGTTAGCCTGGCTGAGCTGAATCTCCATCTCATTGAGGTCTCCCTCCATCTTCTTCTTCAGTCTGAGAGCTTCATTCCTGCTGCGAGTCTCTGATTCCAGTGAGCTCTGCAGGGTATCAATCATTCTCTGCTGATTCCTCTTGGCCTGCTCCATTTCTTCATCTTTCTCAGACAGCTTACGTTCAATGTCAGCTTTGATCTGGCTGAACTCCAGTTGAGCTCTAAGAATCTTTCCTTCTTCATGCTCCAGGGAGCCCTGACAGATCAGTTAACTTAGTTATTAAAAAGCATGTTCACTTCTATTAGAATACCCATTATTGTTTTATTTTGAATTAATACACAAAAACACTAAAAATATCAACAATTAGATATCTAGATATACCTCAGCTTCCTCCAGAGCTGCTTGAATTTCAGCTTTTTCCTGCTCCAACTGCTTACGAATTTTCTCTAGTTCATGAATGTTCTTTCCACTCTCACCAATTTGTTCAGTGAGATCAGCAATCTCCTCTGTTTTTAGGGAAGGTAATATAGGTTAATGCATAAAAAGCAAAGAGAAATATTTACATTTCGTGATATGTGAATTCTTAGATGACTAATAAACAAAGGGCACCTTGGAGGTTCTTGTTTTCTCTCTTCATGGTCTCCAGATGATCCAGCGACTCCTCATAAGAGTTCTTCAGTTTGAACAGTTCAGTGCTCAGAGATCTAGACTCTTTCTGGGCACTTTCTAGTTCAGTTTGGGACTCCTCATACTTCTGCTTCCACTCAGCCAAAACCTAATTAGGCATTTAATTAGGTGCTTAGTTAATTACTAATAAAATAATCAAAGTAATAAATATTAATATTATGAAATTTTAATTTGTTTGTATTACCTTGTCAAAGTTCCTTTGCTTCTTGTCCAGAGCAGCAGCAGCAGCATTGGATCTCTCCACATCCACCATGAGATCTTCAATCTCATTCTGCAGCCTGTGCTTGGTCTTCTCCAGTGAGGAGCATTTAGCATTGACTGCTTCCACAGCTTCTTCAGCATCTTGCAGACGCTGGGCAAGTTTCTTCCTTTATGAATAAACAGAAATAGTTCCAAAACAATTTAGTGAGGCTTTTGTCTTTCAATAAGATCAAGATTTTTATAGACCAATCGAACTATATGAAATACTGTATTTCTTGTTTCATACTTAGCATCCTCCAGCTCCTCAGTCCTCTGGATGGCATCAGTTTCATACTTGGTTCTCCACTGAGCCACCTCAGAGTTTGCCTTGGACATACTGCGCTGCAGCTCAGCTTTGGCTTCTTGCTCCTCCTCAAACTGTTCCCTCAGCAGTTCAGAATCATGACGAGCAGACTGAACTGCATGAGCCAGGGCATTCTTAGCCTAAAAGATATTTAAAATTAACATTTTCTGTTATGGAGAATGGCCCATAGCTGTAGCATAAGACTAGTCTCTTTGAGGGGTGTGGGTTTGAATCCTGCTGCTCCCTGCTGCGAGTCTCTGATTCCAGTGAGCTCTGCAGGGTATCAATCATTCTCCTCTTGGCCCTCTTGGCCTGCTCCATTTCTTCATCTTTCTCCGACAGCTTACGTTCAATGTCAGCTTTGAACTCCAGTTTTCTCAGACAGCTTACGTTCAATGTCAGCTTTGATCTGGCTGAACTCCAGTTGAGCTCTAAGAATCTTTCCTTCTTCATGCTCCAGGGAGCCCTGACAGATCAGTTAACTTAGTTATTAAAAAGCATGTTCACTTCTATTAGAATACCCATTATTGTTTTATTTTGAATTAATACACAAAAACACTAAAAATATCAACAATTAGATATCTAGACAGCTTCCTGCTTCCTCCAGAGCTGCTTGAATTTCAGCTTTTTCCTGCTCCAACTGCTTACGAATTTTCCATGAATGTTCAATGTTCTTTCCACTCTCACCAATTTGTTCAGTGAGATCAGCAATCTCCTCTGTTTTTAGGGAAGGTAATATAGGTTAATGCATAAAAAGCAAAGAGAAATATTTACATTTCGTGATATGTGAATTCTTAGATGACTAATAAACAAAGGGCACCTTGGAGGTTCTTGTTTTCTCTCTTCATGGTCTCCAAATGATCCAGAGACTCCTCATAAGAGTTCTTCAGTTTGAATAGTTCAGTGCTCAGAGATCTGGCTTCCTTCTGGGAGCTTTCCAGCTCACTCTGAGACTCCTCATATTTCTGCTTCCATTCAGCTAGGACCTGTTTGATAGTTTCAGAGACTTTGAGTAACTGCTGTTGGAGCTCAGCGTAAAACAATGAAAGGTTATTTCTTTAACAGTATGTTTATTCACCTTGTCAAAGTTTCTTTGCTTCTTGTCCAGAGCAGCAGCAGCAGCATTGGATCTCTCCACATCCACCATGAGATCTTCAATCTCATTCTGCAGCCTGTGCTTGGTCTTCTCCAGTGAGGAGCATTTAGCATTGACTGCTTCCACAGCTTCTTCAGCATCTTGCAGACGCTGGGCAAGTTTCTTCCTTTATGAATAAACAGAAATAGTTCCAAAACAACTTAGTGAGGCTTTTGTCTTTCAATAAGATCAAGATTTTTATAGACCAATCGAACTATATGAAATACTGTATTTCTTGTTTCATACTTAGCATCCTCCAGCTCCTCAGTCCTCTGGATAGTATATTTCCCGCTACTTACTTGGCATCCTCCAGCGCCTCAGTCCTCTGGATGGCATCAGTTTCATACTTGGTTCTCCACTGAGCCACCTCAGAGTTTGCTTTGGACAGACTACGCTGCAGCTCAGCTTTGGCTTCTTGCTCCTCCTCATACTGTTCCCTCAGCAGATCAGCATCATGACGGGCAGACTGAACTGCATGAGCCAGGGCATTCTTAGCCTATGAACATTGAAAATTTATAGTTAACAGTATACATAGAAATGCAATGGAAATTCAACTTGACCCTCTAACACTAGCGTTCTCTATTCTTATTCTATTCTATCTACTTGTTTTTATTTATTATTAAAAAAAACCTTGCTACTTGTACTGTATTAGAGTATCTGGGATTTGTCACAACACTTATATATTGTTGCTCTTTTGTTGTTTTGATTGCTTCTGTTGCCATCATTTGAAAGTCGCTTTGGATAAATGATTAAATGTACATGTAATAAATTCTTTGAAAAAATAAAATACCTTAATTTCCTCCTCTAGTTGTCGTTTGAGGTCCTCAATCTGCTGGGTGTAGGACTGCTTGCCTCTTGTTAGCTGAGAGACCAAGGAATCTTTCTCTTCCAGCTGTCTAGAAAGCTCCCCTAGATAGAAGTATAACCATTGCATTACAGAAAGTAGTGTGTGATCTTAGGAATATGTCTAAAAAAACAACTGAAGTAATAGCCTATCAGAGTACATACCATTTTCTGTTTGCAGCCTAGCTTTTTGCATGGTTAAGTCATTGATGCTGCGTTGTCCTTCTTCGTATTTTGTTCTATATTCTGACATCTGGTCCTCAAGGGTCCTGCACATTTTCTCAAAGTTTGCCTGTATAGACATTCAATTGAACAAAATTGAAGCAGCACAGTGGATGTATAAAGCTGACAACACAAGAAAACATGGAAAGAAATCATCACCTTAGCCTTTACAAGCTGCTCCATGTTGGAGACCACATCGTCCAGTTCCAGTCTGAGTTCACTCTTCTCTTTCTCCAGCTTCTGCTTCACTCTCTGAAGGTTGTCAATCTGCTCTCCCAGATCAGCTACACTGTCGGCATGTTTCTTCCTCAGTGTAGCCGCAGTGGCCTCATGTTGCAGAGTGGCCTCTTCAAGGTCTCGGCGTAGTTTTTGGAACTCAGTTTCACGTTTCTTGTTAATCTCACTCTGGGCAGCAGTGGCTCCACCAGCCTCCTCCAACCTCTCGCTGATCTCCTCCAGTTCTCTGGACAGATCAGCTCTCTGTTTCTCAACTTTGGCACGAGCAGCTCTCTCAGCCTCCAGCTCTTCCTCCAGCTCTTCAATACGAGCCTGGTATTGTAAGGAAAATCAAAGTTAAAGCTAGAATTCCTAACTGTCCAAATATGTAAACTATTAAGAATGATGAATTTTACCTGCAACTCCTTCAGTTTCTTCTGGAGTTGGGCTGCCATTGTTAGCTCATCTTCAATCTTGCTGTTGAGCTGGCTGATCTCAAAATCCTTCCTGTGTTGCAGAAAGTATTTGATTGGCACTGTTAATAAGAATTCAGATTGTGAACTGTATTCTTGAATAATTATTTCACCCTCTTTGTAAAACACACTTTTTAATCCTCTCTTCCAGTTGCTGTTTGTCATTTTCCAGGTCCATCACGCTCTCTTGGGTCAACTTTAAGTCTCCCTCAAGCTTCCTCTTTGCCCTCTCCAGATCCATACGAAGCTTCTTTTCCTGTTCCAGGGAACCCTCAAGCTGGAAGGACAATAACAGAGTATTTTATTTATCTTTTTTTCCCATCATGGTTCATTTACATCATAAATATCAACAAACCACTCACATCATCCACTTGTTGCTCCAGCTTGGCTTTGGCTTTGGTGAGAGTGTTGACTTTGTCTTCCTCACTCTGGAGGTCATCCAGCGTTTGCTGATGGGCCTCCTGAAGAGCTTTCTTCTCCTTTGTCAGCTTAGCAATGATCTCATCCAAAGCTGCCATCTCTTCTGTCAGGTTTTTAACCTACATAATTGTGTAATTGTATCAGGAGACTCCTAGCAAACCAATCTTACATCTCAGACATTTTCAGTGTTGAAAACTGACCTTGTTCTCAGTGGCATGTTTCTCTTTCTCCACTTTGGCCAGAGTGAGTTCAAGATCATCAATGTCCTTCTTGAGCTCAGAACATTCATCCTCCAGCTTTCGTTTCTTGGCAGTCAGCTCAGCATTCATTTCTTCTTCATCCTCCAGTCTCTCAGTCAGCTCTTTGACTTTGGCCTCAAGCTGGATCTTGTTCTTGATCAGACCCTCACATCTCTCCTCAGCATCGCAAAGATTATCTTGCTCCTGTTGACAGATACAGAAAATTCTTTGCATTAATTTTAATGTCTTTGCAACTCTAAATTTTAATTATACATTTTATTAATTATTCATTAAATCATAAACTTACAGTTTGGACTTGAAGTTGCAGGTCGTTCTTCTCTTGGAGAAGAGAAACCATCTTTTCTTCAAGCTCCTTTCTGCGAGCTTCAGATTTGGCATAAGCCTCCTTCAACTTCAGGAATTCTTCCTTCATGTTTGCCATTTCTTTCTCTGCTTCAGCAGATCTTAGCAGCGGTTTGATCTTGAAGTAGAGCTTCATCCAGGGCCAATTCTTGACACCCATGAAGGCACGTACGTTCCACTGGATCACAAGCAAGGCATCTCTGCAATATGACACAAAATTAGTTCATATACATCATATGAAGTATACCAGTGGCATTCTTCTGGTAATTATTGCCTAAAGCTTTACCTGCGATCAACAATCTTCTGGAACTCAATTCTTGAGAGAAGACCACGAGCTCTTGCTTGAATACCAGTAATGATGACCTGCTGCGAGTCTCTGATTCCAGTGAGCTCTGCAGGGTATCAATCATTCTCTGCTGATTCCTCTTGGCCTGCTCCATTTCTTCATCTTTCTCAGACAGCTTACGTTCAATGTCAGCTTTGATCTGGCTGAACTCCAGTTGAGCTCTAAGAATCTTTCCTTCTTCATGCTCCAGGGAGCCCTGACAGATCAGTTAACTTAGTTATTAAAAAGCATGTTCACTTCTATTAGAATACCCATTATTGTTTTATTTTGAATTAATACACAAAAACACTAAAAATATCAACAATTAGATATCTAGATATACCTCAGCTTCCTCCAGAGCTGCTTGAATTTCAGCTTTTTCCTGCTCCAACTGCTTACGAATTTTCTCTAGTTCATGAATGTTCTTTCCACTCTCACCAATTTGTTCAGTGAGATCAGCAATCTCCTCTGTTTTTAGGGAAGGTAATATAGGTTAATGCATAAAAAGTCAAGAGAAATATTTACATTTTGTGATATGTGAATTCTTAGATGACTAATAAACAAAGGGCACCTTGGAGGTTCTTGTTTTCTCTCTTCATGGTCTCCAAATGATCCAGAGACTCCTCATAAGAGTTCTTCAGTTTGAATAGTTCAGTGCTCAGAGATCTGGCTTCCTTCTGGGAGCTTTCCAGCTCACTCTGAGACTCCTCATATTTCTGCTTCCATTCAGCTAGGACCTGTTTGATAGTTTCAGAGACTTTGAGTAACTGCTGTTGGAGCTCAGCGTAAAACAATGAAAGGTTATTTCTTTAACAGTATGTTTATTCACCTTGTCAAAGTTTCTTTGCTTCTTGTCCAGAGCAGCAGCAGCAGCATTGGATCTCTCCACATCCACCATGAGATCTTCAATCTCATTCTGCAGCCTGTGCTTGGTCTTCTCCAGTGAGGAGCATTTAGCATTGACTGCTTCCACAGCTTCTTCAGCATCTTGCAGACGCTGGGCAAGTTTCTTCCTTTATGAATAAACAGAAATAGTTCCAAAACAACTTAGTGAGGCTTTTGTCTTTCAATAAGATCAAGATTTTTATAGACCAATCGAACTATATGAAATACTGTATTTCTTGTTTCATACTTAGCATCCTCCAGCTCCTCAGTCCTCTGGATGGCATCAGTTTCATACTTGGTTCTCCATTGAGCCACCTCAGAGTTTGCCTTGGACAGACTCCGCTGCAGCTCAGCTTTGGCTTCTTGCTCCTCCTCATACTGTTCCCTCAGCAGATCAGCATCATGACGAGCAGACTGAACTGCATGAGCCAGGGCATTCTTAGCCTATGAACATTTATAAAATTTATAGTTAACAGTATACATAGAAATGCAATGGAAATTCAACTTGACCCTCTAACACTAGCGTTCTCTATTCTTATTCTATTCTATCTACTTGTTTTTATTTATTATTAAAAACAACCTTGCTACTTGTACTGTATTAGAGTATCTGGGATTTGTCACAACACTTATATATTGTTGCTCTTTTGTTGTTTTGATTGCTTCTGTTGCCATCATTTGAAAGTCGCTTTGGATAAATGATTAAATGTACATGTAATAAATTCTTTGAAAAAATAAAATACCTTAATTTCCTCCTCTAGTTGTCGTTTGAGGTCCTCAATCTGCTGGGTGTAGGACTGCTTGCCTCTTGTTAGCTGAGAGACCAAGGAATCTTTCTCTTCCAGCTGTCTAGAAAGCTCCCCTAGATAGAAGTATAACCATTGCATTACAGAAAGTAGTGTGTGATCTTAGGAATATGTCTAAAAAAACAACTGAAGTAATAGCCTATCAGAGTACATACCATTTTCTGTTTGCAGCCTAGCTTTTTGCATGGTTAAGTCATTGATGCTGCGTTGTCCTTCTTCGTATTTTGTTCTATATTCTGACATCTGGTCCTCAAGGGTCCTGCACATTTTCTCAAAGTTTGCCTGTATAGACATTCAATTGAACAAAATTGAAGCAGCACAGTGGATGTATAAAGCTGACAACACAAGAAAACATGGAAAGAAATCATCACCTTAGCCTTTACAAGCTGCTCCATGTTGGAGACCACATCGTCCAGTTCCAGTCTGAGTTCACTCTTCTCTTTCTCCAGCTTCTGCTTCACTCTCTGAAGGTTGTCAATCTGCTCTCCCAGATCAGCTACACTGTCAGCATGTTTCTTCCTCAGTGTAGCAGCGGTAGCCTCATGTTGCAGAGTGGCCTCTTCAAGGTCTCTGCGCAGTTTCTGTAACTCTGCTTCACGTTTCTTGTTCATCTCGATCTGGGCAGCAGTGGCTCCACCAGCCTCCTCCAGCCTCTCGCTGATCTCCTCCAGTTCTCTGGACAGATCAGCTCTCTGTTTCTCAACTTTGGCACGAGCGGCTCTCTCAGCCTCCAGCTCTTCCTCCAGCTCTTCAATACGAGCCTGGTATTGTAAGGAAAATCAAAGTTAAAGCTAGAATTCCTAACTGTCCAAATATGTAAACTATTAAGAATGATGAATTTTACCTGCAACTCCTTCAGTTTCTTCTGGAGTTGGGCTGCCATTGCCAGTTCATCTTCAATCTTGCTATTGAGCTGGCTGATCTCAAAATCTTTCCTGTGTTGCAGAAAATATTTAATAAAATATATCAATAAGGACTCTGATTGTTATTAGTATTGTGGTAAAATTATTTCACCCCCTGGAAAACACACTTTTTAATCCTCTCTTCCAGTTGTTGTTTGTCATTTTCCAGGTCCATCACGCTCTCTTGGGTCAACTTTAAGTCTCCCTCAAGCTTCCTCTTTGCCCTCTCCAGATCCATACGAAGCTTCTTTTCCTGTTCCAGGGAACCCTCAAGCTGGAAGGACAATAACAGAGTATTTTATTTATCTTTTTTTCCCATCATGGTTCATTTACATCATAAATATCAACAAACCACTCACATCATCCACTTGTTGCTCCAGCTTGGCTTTGGCTTTGGTGAGAGTGTTGACTTTGTCTTCCTCACTCTGGAGGTCATCCAGCGTTTGCTGATGGGCCTCCTGAAGAGCTTTCTTCTCCTTTGTCAGCTTAGCAATGATCTCATCCAAAGCTGCCATCTCTTCTGTCAGGTTTTTAACCTACAGAATTGTGTAATTGTATCAGGAGACTCCTAGCAAACCAATCTTACATCTCAGACATGTTCAGTGTTGAAAACTGACCTTGTTCTCAGTGGCATGTTTCTCTTTCTCCACTTTGGCCAGAGTGAGTTCAAGATCATCAATGTCCTTCTTGAGCTCAGAACATTCATCCTCCAGCTTTCGTTTCTTGGCAGTCAGCTCAGCATTCATTTCTTCTTCATCCTCCAGTCTCTCAGTCAGCTCTTTGACTTTGGCTTCAAACTGGATCTTGTTCTTGATCAGACCCTCACATCTCTCCTCAGCATCGCAAAGATTATCTTGCTCCTGTTGAC
Source organism: Sinocyclocheilus anshuiensis (assembly GCF_001515605.1). Taxonomy (NCBI): domain Eukaryota; kingdom Metazoa; phylum Chordata; class Actinopteri; order Cypriniformes; family Cyprinidae; genus Sinocyclocheilus; species Sinocyclocheilus anshuiensis. Next base: position 393,188 of record NW_015536496.1, on the reverse strand, counting down.
AGATACAGAAAATTCTTTGCATTAATTTTAATGTCTTTGCAACTCTAAATTTTAATTATACATTTTATTAATTATTCATTAAATCATAAACTTACAGTTTGGACTTGAAGTTGCAGGTCGTTCTTCTCTTGGAGAAGAGAAACCATCTTTTCTTCAAGCTCCTTTCTGCGAGCTTCAGATTTGGCATAAGCCTCCTTCAACTTCAGGAATTCTTCCTTCATGTTTGCCATTTCTTTCTCTGCTTCAGCAGATCTTAGCAGCGGTTTGATCTTGAAGTAGAGCTTCATCCAGGGCCAATTCTTGACACCCATGAAGGCACGTACGTTCCACTGGATCACAAGCAAGGCATCTCTGCAATATGACACAAAATTAGTTCATATACATCATATGAAGTATACCAGTGGCATTCTTCTGGTAATTATTGCCTAAAGCTTTACCTGCGATCAACAATCTTCTGGAACTCAATTCTTGAGAGAAGACCACGAGCTCTTGCTTGAATACCAGTAATGATGAGAGCAAGACGGTCATCTCGCATCTCTTCAAGAGTACCCAGAAGACCAGCCTTGAAGAACACCTTGGGGAATAAAAAGGGTCTCTTAATTTTCAGCCTTAAATTATGAAAGTGATCATTCTATGCATGCCAATGTCACATTATTTAATTGTCCAGTGTTTTTGTAATGTTTTTTTTTTTCATATAATAAATAAACTAAACTAGACATTTTTTTTAGGGTACCTTAGTATGTCCAAACTTGTACTGGTTGTGGTCAATGTCCAAAGAGCCCAATAACTTCTCAGCTCCTTTCCTGCTGTCAATGAACTGACCCTCTGGAATGGCAGCAGGGTTCAGGATACGATATCTGTTATTCCATAAATTAGATAATAATTGTTTTTGGAAAACCAAATAAGAAACAATTTTGAATGAGAAATATTAAATATTGCATTTTTGACCAGAAAGTCAGTAAGTTTTTGACCCAAGTGTGACTTGTATTCATAAGTGAATGTACCTTTGCTTGAAATCTCCATACAGGATCCTGTTGGGGAAGCCCTTTCTGCGTATACGATATCTGTTGTTGCATAATAGTTGGATAATATTGGATAATAATTATTTTTGGTGAAGTGCATACATTTTTCACCCAAGTGCAACTCAGATGTCCTGTATTCATAAGTGAATGTACCTCTGCTTGAAATCTCCATACAGGATCCTGTTGGGGAATCCCTTTCTGCAGATTCTGATGCCCTCCAGCACACCATTACAGCGCAGCTGGTGCATGACCAGAGGATTCTCCATCGCCCCAGGAGTCTTAGTCTCATTGGGGATGATGCAGCGCACAAAGTGAGGGTGAGTTGACCTCAAGTTGGTCATCAGCTTGTTCAGGTTCTCCTGTGGATAGATATTATCCATCACTCTGTCAACATATATTTGAGGTTGTCACGCTGTTTAAAAAGATTAAGGAGCCAAATCATAATATATTACAGTAATAATTTTTAGTGTGAAAAACACTATATGTTACCCGGTGAAGAGCAGACACTGTCTGGAAAGAAGAGCCCTTTTTCTTCTTCTCCTTTATTTTGCCGCCACCTTCCGCCAAGGCTGTTGCAAGAAACAAACTTTGTTTTTTCTTAAAAATTAACCTTTAATCAAATCCTTAATTGTCTCAGATTTTTCCCCCTTTGACATCAACAAAAAAAAAAACACACCTGATTCAGCTCCAGCATAATTAGCAAACAGGTTAGACAACAGTTTCATGGTGGACTTCTGATACAGGCCAACAACCGTCTCATTAAGAGGATCCTTGTTCTTCACCAGCCAGTTATTGATGTTGTAGTCAACTGTGCCAGCGTAGTGAACCAGGGCGAAATGGGCCTCTGGTTTACCCTTGATAATCCTGGGCTTCTGGAAGTTGTTTGATTTCCCCAAATGGTTATCATAAAGCTTAGCTTTGAATGTTGCATCACTGGCTTTGGGGAACATGCACTCCTCTTCAAGAATGGACATGATACCCATGGGCTAGCAAACAATAGAGAAAGGAGTTTCAAATTAGCTGAGAATTGTTGATCCAATACCTGATATCTCTCAAATTTAAAAACTCACCTTTTCAATGAGATCAATACAAGCCTGCAAGTCCATGCCAAAGTCAATGAACACCCATTCAATACCCTCCTTCTTGTATTCCTCTTGCTCCAACACAAACATGTGATGGTTGAAGAACTGCTGCAACTTCTCATTAGTGAAGTTGATGCACATCTGCTCAAAGGTGTTGAACTAGAACAGATTAACAGTGTTTTCAACATGGGTATAAAACATATAGCCACAGAGTGACACATTGTTATTTTTTAATGGAATGTCACAATTTATGCAAATTTATCTGTAAAATGTATTTCTATACTATCCAATTGCCAATGTACTCCTGAAAAATGACTAAATAAACTTTAATCAAACAAACACTATTTAAAAGGAACAATTCTAGATTAATGGATCAAAAATAATCTTGGCAAGTTTTATTTAGACAAGTATGTACAGTAAAAAATTTTTCCCAATTATACACTTTCTATAAGAGCATCCCCTCCCCCCAATTCCACCTTCCATGAACAGCGGTAGCTGGTAGCAAATTGGGATTTTGCTGATATAAACTAAAGTTTATTGGCTATAAAAAAGACTCTCTGTCCCGCATCTTCCTTCAATAGAAGACAGAAAAGAAACTTGTGCCAAACCAGCTCATGGGTCTGTAACTATGCATTAGAATTATATAATCTATAATTGTACATTTAGGTAATTTGGATATCAGTTAATTATGATAATGTACAATCTAATACATTGTTTATCATCATATAACGGTCCAGTGAAATTGGACTTTCAAGGCATACATAGCCATACACTACATCTGCAATTAAATATTGCCATCTTATGTTACATGGACAGTTCCCTTGAGCAACCCGGAAACCTTACTCACTGGTGACAGCTGAATTGTGTCTAGATCCAGAAGAGTGACTAATAGGAAACAAAATCAAATACTTACATCAAAGATCTCAAATCCAGCAATGTCCAGCACACCAATGAAGTACTGGCGAGGCTGTTTGGTGTCCAGGGATTGGTTGATTCTCACAACCATCCAGAGGAACATCTTCTCGTACACTGACTTTGACAGAGCACCAATGGCATAGTACACCTTTTTGTGGGATAAGTTGAGTAAATTAATGGTAAGTCTCACTGCATAGACATTTGGTTGTTTTGTAAACAGTATGTTAAAGATAACACAAAGTAGTCTCCACCTGCTGGACATTCTGTCCCTTTGTGACCCACTCATTCCCTACTTTGACTCTTGGGTGGCAGAGAGCCTTGATGAGATCAGCAGAGTTCAGGCCCATCAGATAAGCTGATTTATCAGCATCTGACATGAATTAAAAAGAAGGTTGACTGTAATGAATCTATGTATGCATCCTGTCAGCATTTTCTCCTGATACTGACCCTCAGTCCCATCAGCCTCTGCCTGTTCCTCTCGTTGCTTCTGCTTGAACTTCATGTTGCCGTAGTGCATGATGGCACCAATCAGCTTGTAGATGCCGTTCTTCTCCTCTTGGGTGAAGCCCAACACATCAAACGCTTCCTACAGCAAATTTTTCATGATTAATGCCTCATCTTAAGAAGACAATGTCAAGATTTATTAAATAGATTTCATAGCTATTTCAGATAACGCACATCTGTAGCCATCAGCTCGTCAGCATCATCAATAGAGGCCACCTGTGTCTCTCCTTGAGAGATGAAGGCATAATCATAAGGGTTTGCTGTGATCAGCAGCATCTCTGAGAGAAAAGACACAAGACACTTAGACATCATGTTTTAATACATTTTTGGGTTACACTTTATTTTAAGGTGTCCTTGTTCCAATGTAATTATACATATAAGTACTGAGTAATATTAATGAACTTCATGTGGATTACGGTTTGGTTTAGGGTTACTTGCATGTAATTATGCATAATTAATTGTTATTATAATAGTAAGTACATGTGACTTATGTAACAAGGACACCTTAAAATAAAGTGTTACACATTTTTGTTGTAAAATGTTGATGAACTAAATTATAGCTGTTTGGTTTTAACATATTTTTGCCCACCTAATAGTTCTGGTTTCTTCTGAGACAGGATCTGGTAGAAGATATGGTAGTCTCTCTCAGCCTTGAGCTGGAAAGTCACACGAGACTTCTCCAGCAGATCTGGTCATAGAATTTAGAATTCACAAAATAAGCATTGTATCTAAATGGGGACATTCCATAGACTTCTATTTTATATATATATATATATATATACTGTATATCCGTTTCTGAATGAATCAGCAGTTTGAACGAATCGAATGAATGAATGACTCAAAGACTCAATGAGACATTTACCGCCACCTACTGGCAGTTTTAGTTTCTTATTTAGACTTTCATTTAATTACAAAACAAAATTTAATATTTCCATATTAATAATAATAATAATAAAAACATTAAAGGGTTAGTTCACCCAAAAATGAAATTCTGGCATCATTTCCTCACCGTCAAGTAATTTCAAACCTGTATGACTTTCTTTCACAGAACATAAAAGAAGTTATTTTGAAGAATGTTGGTAACCAAACTGTTTTGGTTACCATTGACTTCCATTGTATGAACAAAAAAAATAAAATACTGAGACATTGCTCAAATTATCTTCTTTTATATTCCACAGAAAAAAGTCAACATTCTATGTTTAATACAATAAAATATTTCTTTCTAAAGTGGCTTTTTTGTAATGTCTGTTTGATGCTTTTCTCATTTAATGACTTTAAATTTAATTCGTTTCAGGGCTTGCAAAATCGCTAGCCCGACGTCCCGGGGCTATTGTGTTTTCCATTCGGGCAACCAAAATATATCACCGCCCTGCCCGACGGGCTATTTTGAATTAAATTCCTAACTTGATTTGCATTGTTCACTCGCTTGTAGGGGTGAAACGGATCATAGTTGATCGTTTACTTGTTTCTAAGTCTTGCCGATTTAAACATTCAAGCGTTTTAAAACATTTGTGCGCATTCGGAGCGGTTTCTGCGCGCACTCTTTCAAAGTGTGCACGGAGAGCCGCATTCCGTGTACCCTTGCTTCTGAATGAACACATACACACAAAATTATCTCAAAATAATTGTCTCTGCAAGTATTCTCGTAAACACAGTCGGTTATGTCTTAAAGGGTTAGTTCACCCAAAAATGAAAATACTGTCATTAATTACTCAGCCTCGTGTTGTTCGAAACCCGTAAGACCTTCGTTCATCTTCGGAACACAATTTAAAGGGGTCATATGATGCGATTTCAAGTTTTCCTTTCTCTTTGGAGTGTTACAAGCTGTTCG
>NW_015536496.1:383656-387586 GCF_001515605.1 Sinocyclocheilus anshuiensis | reverse complement strand
TCACCGTCAAGTAATTTCAAACCTGTATGACTTTCACAGAACATAAAAGAAGTTATTTTGAAGAATGTTGGTAACCAAACTGTTTTGGTTACCATTGACTTCCATTGTATGAACAAAAAAAATAAAATACTGAGACATTGCTCAAATTATCTTCTTTTATATTCCACAGAAAAAAGTCAACATTCTATGTTTAATACAATAAAATATTTCTTTCTAAAGTGGCTTTTTTGTAATGTCTGTTTGATGCTTTTCTCATTTAATGACTTTAAATTTAATTCGTTTCAGGGCTTGCAAAATCGCTAGCCCGACGTCCCGGGGCTATTGTGTTTTCCAGTCGGGCAACCAAAATATATCACCGCCCTGCCCGACGGGCTATTTTGAATTAAATTCCTAACTTGATTTGCATTGTTCACTCGCTTGTAGGGGTGAAACGGATCATAGTTGATCGTTTACTTGTTTCTAAGTCTTGCCGATTTAAACATTCAAGCGTTTTAAAACATTTGTGCGCATTCGGAGCGGTTTCTGCGCGCACTCTTTCAAAGTGTGCACGGAGAGCCGCATTCCGTGTATCCTTGCTTCTGAATGAACACATATACACAAAATTATCTCAAAATAATTGTCTCTGCAAGTATTCTCGTAAACACAGTTGGTTATGTCTTAAGTGAACGTAAACAGTGAAGAAAAAAATCTCCTGCGCATCATTATATTGGATACGTGCATTCGGTCTTAAAGGGGCAGCAGCCTATAAATAGCTGCTGTTCCATTAGTGCCACCTGCTGTCAGAGAGTGACATTTGTGTCTCATTCACAAAGCTAAAATCGGACCATTCTGTTTTTGCTTCAAATTTTGAAATTATACAATCCAAATAACATGTATTTAGCATCTTTTTTGGATAGTAATTAAAATGCAGTGGTTGCCTCTGATTTTAAATAGAGCACAGGCAAAGCCTTTGTTTATATGAAGAGATTTCTTTTAGTTGTATATTTTTTTATTTGATTTGGGATTTGTTTTAAAATTTCAAGTTAGTTTTATTATTTAACATTTCAATTTCACAAAGAAATATGCAGCATTTTGTCTGAGAAATAATAAAAAGACACCTTTTCATTTATAATTTGTCTTAAATCTCATTTTGTAAAAAAATAAATTGTAAGAAATTTGTATCATGTAATCGCAAGGTTAGTGAATCATTACATCCCTATATGCAACTAGATTTTGCTGATCATGCTGATTTGTCCACAGTAAAGCTCAGCCGATGTCTTTTTTTTATTCGGGCTAGTTAAATTCATTTCGGGATACCAAAACCTGAAGAATGCCTGCCCGAAGGGCTATCAGGGATTTTGAAATTTTGCGAGCCCTGCGATTAATTAATCGCTACATTGTGTAATTAATTAGATTAAAAATATTAATTGCTTGACAGCACTAATAAATAAATTATTAATATTAATCGTCTTTCAACTAACTCTGACAGAAAACTTTCTGCATTTGTAGAATTAAAAAAACAACTTTATATATTATTTTTACATATGAAGACATTCCTAGATGCCCTATATAGCTCACTTCTGGGTGCAAATTTGTCCCTAAAATATGCTTTGTCCCTAAAGTGGATACACACATATCACAGAGTAGAAGTCATAAAAGACAAACCAGTAAATAATCAAAGATCTTTCTTACAGGTCTCAATATCAGCAGATGCTAGCTTGCCACTAGCAGCAAAGTGGATCCGGATAAACTTGCCCTGTTCGAAAGGGATATTGTCGTTAAATACAGTGGGAAAAGGAAAATGATTTGTAACTTAAAGTGGTGTCCACTCACAAAGCGAGACGAGTTGTCATTTCTGATGGTCTTGGCATTACCAAAGGCCTCAAGAGCAGGATTACACTGGATGATTTGATCCTCCAGAGTACCCTAAAAAACACAACATTTGAAATTTGTGCACAGTGAATGACAATCAAACAAAATGGCAGTACAATAATTTTATTTTTAATTCAGATCTACCCAATTTACCTTTTTTTCACTGGTCTCCTTCTTTGAAGGACTAGCAGCAATGCTGGCAAAGTACTGAATGACTCTCTTGGTGTTCACAGTCTTTCCAGCACCAGATTCTCCACTGTCAACACAAACCAGTCTTAGACAGGGCAGACATACTTTGTCTTGTCAGCCTTATTGAGATTTTGCATCTATATAAAAAGCAAATAGTCTTACGTGATAAGAATTGACTGGTTTTCCCTGTCTGCAAAATAGAATAATGTTTTGTTATTAAATGGATCGCTTGAATATCGGTTTCTTATTCCAGCAAGTTTCTATAGAGTATTGAAGTATACTGTATGTGTTCACAACTGGGGCAAATTCCAGTCGGAAGTGAGCTTTGATGTGGGGACTTTGGAGGGCACTTGTGTGTCATAATGAAGCCATTTGGAATGCATTTGGCAAAGGGAACAATGAAAGACAACGTAATTTCCTCATCTTCACCTGGAATGTTACCATGACAATGCTAGGCAGCAACAACAGGAATATCTTATTATTGCTGTTATTTGCTGCAAATAAATATGCATTTTATAATGCAGGTATAGTTACATTTACCTAACGTATGTACTATTAAACATTTCTTATTATGAAACTTATTTAAACTTCCTAAGAAATGCATGACAAAAATGTGTTTCACATATATATATATATATATATATATAACTTGAATTATTCTGTTTATATAGTTTATATGGCTCTCCTGCCATATCTAGCTTTAAAATGAATCACGAGGACACGCCACCCTGGGTCACATGACCATAAACAATAAAATTACTTCAAGTTACCATCACATGTACCCTTCACTAGCAGACTTGTGGAAGGGCCCTTTGTGAAGGGATTCAGGTGTACACATTAGTTTGGAATGACCCTACAAATGTCCTCTTCTTCCCAAAGTGTCCTTCAAGGGTGCAAAAAGGCCATTAGGAATTTGCCCTTATTGTAAACTATTTTGGATATATCAAGTAGACGCACCTGACAGCATGTACTGGTAGGCGTTGTCTGAGATGGAAAATATGTGAGGAGGAGCCTCAGTTCGTTTCTTTCCTCTGTAGGCAAGGACGACTTCCTGGTTGTACACTGGCAGCCACTTGTAGGGGTTCACAGTGACACAGAAGAGCCCAGAGTAGGTCTGTAAGAGATTCACAGCAGCTTCAGATCTACTCATACGTGATAAAGTGAAACTGAGTGTTTTAAGACTCACGTAGATCATCCAGGCTGCGTAACGCTCTTTGAGGTTAAACAGCACAGCGGGCTCGTGCAGGAAGGTGAACATCGCCATGTCCTCAATTTTATCAAACTTTGGCGGGTTCTGAGGATGAACATCATCTTCTTTCACAGTTACTGTCTGTGGGAACATCAGGTTTTTGACAGTCAAACCAGTGTCACAGTGTCAGTACATTATTTTTTAATTTTTTCTTTGCACACCATCAGGATTGCTTTCATTTATGTTTTATTTAGCATATAGTTTTATCCATAGCAACTTACAAATGAGAATAATAGTTACATAATTAGAATTCATTAGATTGTGGGGCAATTTTAATCAAAAAACAAACTCGAGACAAAGATGATTTTAGAAAATGTATGCATGCATGTATGTATTATTACTATTATTATTATTATTTTCTCAACTGTAATTATCCAAATACTTATTCTGAACTAAGTCAACCTACTAGCACTGCAGTTCACTCAGACTTGCCTAGAAGAAATTGTATAATTTTAATGGCTTTCTTTGTGTGTGTGTGTGTGTGTGTGTGTGTGTATATATATATATATATAGTGACTAACGGTAGTTTCACGAACGACTCTAACACATGACTGTCTTGCATTTAACGCTGTGGCCCTGTAGCGGCGGTAATAGTCATTTTGGTTGTCCACCTACTGTATGTATATATATATATATATATA
>NW_015536496.1:373224-383646 GCF_001515605.1 Sinocyclocheilus anshuiensis | reverse complement strand
TATTCAGATACCATATATAATTTTTGATATTTTTTACTAGTGGGTGCAGGACACTATAGTTAATTTATGTAAGTGAAGATAGCAAAATAAACTAAACTGACATTTTATACCCAAAAATTCTTCATACAGTGGACTACCAGTAAAATTGCTAAAACTTTTGGACCAAAACTTTTTCAGACACTTTGACCTGACCATGTTTTGCTTAAGTGTTTTATCTTTAATTGCTAATGCGAACTTTTTACACCAATGTGTCTGAATACATTTTGGTATATATATATATATATATATATATATATATATATATAATAAAAAAGTTACAGCATTAATTAAAATACATCTAATTATTCACAGTGCCACTGCTAAAGCTTATTAAAACTTACCGTTCCCTTTGAATTCTCACAGGTGACTTTATCACCATCTCGTCTAATAATAGATGCTTTAAGATACTCCTCTGCAGCATCAGGAACGAAACATTCTTTCTTCATGTCAAAGGGGCGAGTTTGGGCCTCCAGACGCTCTATGTCCGACTTCCTGAGAAATGGAGCAGCAGGTCCAAACTCTGCCATCTGGGCATCCCCCATCTTTCACCGATCTGTTGGATTCCAAGTAAACTTTATTTGGCATAATTGTAATTAATAAAGTGACATGACCAGTATGCATTCAGTTTTCAAATTATGTAAATTATTTCAAATTATTAAGTAAATTAACATTACCTTAAGTATGACTAAAATCCACTTACTTTCGCAGTAGTCTTCTTCAGAGACAGATGGTTCAAAACTCTAGTTCCACACAAAGGAAAGAAAATGTCACCAGTGTCTCATTTCTACTACTGACCACCAAATAATCAAACCCAAATCACTTCAGATAAGAAACAATAGTACCAGGCAATGCGATTCCTCCTTTCTGTCGTAAAGTCTATGATACTATGTCCATTGACTACAACTTTGAAGTTAGTTTCTAATAGGAATCACAGCTCCCCTCAACTTACCGCACAGAAGGAAAGATAACGGTGACACAATTGAAAAACATGTCATGCCTCCTTTTATAATGCAATTGTTCCTCTAAATATGGTTGTTGGCATCATGCAAAGTGTCCGGCTTGGGGGGATTTAATGTGGTATTATATGTCACTCATGTCAGGTTAATAATGGTTGAGTTTCAAAAATGGTTGTAAGAAACATTCATACATATTATCATATAAACCAGAAATAATTTTACTCACCCACTGAATGTCTGTTAACCAGAAACACATTAAAGAATTTATTAAGATTAAGAAAATTACTCAAAAAATACTCAAAATGTATCTAAAATATTTATAGGGAAATCCAATAGGTATCTGTCTCCAAATGGCATATTTTATTTTATTTTGTCTTCTTTAGAGAGATTAGATAAGCCACTTGTATGAATTCTATAGAGCCTGCCTGTTCCTTTGGTTTCCACTAGAGGCCTCACCTGTTTAACAGTTATTGGACAGGCCTGGTCAAGGTCAAGGTGTGAATATTTCAGTTTGTGCTGTACCAGTGATGGAGCATTTGTCTTCTTCTCTGTACACTTGAGCATACAGATATCCCTGTGACATTCCTGTTGAGTGCTTCTCCTTGATTGTGAGGCACAGCTTGCATGATCTACCCGACTACATCCATTGACTGAGAGCAAGTGACCTCTCTGTAGGGATTCTGTTCATAGCTAAAGGCAGTCACTGCTCTTATATATACTCAATTCATTTCATTTCGGGTACAAAAATGTAATCAGGTTTGGGCCCTGTAAAATTATCTTATACAACTGAACACTTGATACAGATAAGCAGCATCTTGCAGAGCAGCAGCAGACTGACAGCCGTGCACTATTGTAACCTTAAGACCTGCAAGCTGACAAGTCGGGTCATGATGCTCAGACTAACAAGGAGGAACAAGAAGTGTGCGATGAGTGTTAATAACTCGCCACCTCACACCTGCTTCCATAGTGTCTAATAGTCTGAAGGGTGTTAATTATGAAACCCACTGAAGGCACTTCCTAAGATCTCCTTGTGAGATTCTTTAAGGATTTACAAATGGACACACTTGAGTGTAATTATGCTTATGAAATGCAGACTAAAAAAACAGTACTATTTTTGGGATATTAAATAAAATGTGTTGTGTTTTGGAATTCAAAGCATAAACACCCAGGAGAAATTGGATTTTACCTTTGGACGATTAACTGAACCTGTTGGCGCCAATCAAACAACAAGATATACCTTTACCTCGGCTTCTGTGACACTTATTTTTCTTTCCGTTTGCCCTTGAGTGTAAAGATAACCGTGTGAAATTCTTTCTGAGTGCTTCTGGCCGAATGAGGACAACTCGGCCCACATGTTGAGATCTGGGGTGAAGCAGGTGCTGTCTTTGTAAAGGGCTCCATGCACATAAATAAGAGCATCTAGTTATAGATGTTGGCACACTTGTTGGTTGCATTGCCTACTGAAGTTACATGTCCAACAGAGGGAGAACAATGTGCTGCTGGTCACAAGGTGGATTTTATTATTAGCTTTCTTTTATACAGATTAAATGCCAGTTTTTTTCTCTCTTTTTTTGCTACTTCTAGGAAATATTACTAATTAGAAATTATGGCAATTCAAATTGTCCACATATTCACAAACCATTTGTCCTCAAATCCAAGAAGGCAAAGTTAAAGATTTAAAGCCACAGTTATGTAAAGAGGACCAGCCTGTTTGCTTCACCGCGTTTCCACCATCACCTGTAAAAACTGTCAGTAAAAGATTCAGCTGTTGAATCCTTAAAATAACATAAATCCAATATGGTATCATTTAAAGAGACAGCATAGTTGGTTTCCTCCCCTTCACTTCTCCATTCTGAGCTGTTCAGGGTTGACTTCACCTTCAATCATCTGCCTATCATTGACCTGCTCATCACCTTGAATTACATCTACATTTCCCAGCACACACACACACACACAGTTGTTTTGCCCTAAATGACCTTAGTAAGTAAAGATTAATTTGGTAATTACAAGTGTGTCACAAGGCTTTGCCTTTTTCAGATACAAGGACTCAAGGAACCTCGGAGCTGTTCTGTTTAAGGTTAGAAATGTTAGATTTTGCAGTGTCATCAGTACATGACATTACTGTCTATCAGAGCTTCTTAAAAAAAAAAAAAGCATACAAATGTGTTACCACACACATATACATGGGTCAAAGACGAAAAAGGGTTTAAGCATAAAAACAATAAGTGTAATACTGCTTTAAATTGTTGTTTTCCCCCCAAAAAATGTTAAAAAAAAAAAAAATTTAATTTAATTGCAATTTTGTTTTTCTGAGCAAAACATAAATGTCATACATTTTTCCCTGATTTACAGAAGAGACCCACTAAAATGTCTTGTCGGGCATATTTACAACAAAAATCAATTTATGACATATTAAAACACTTAATTACTTTCACCCCAAATACTAATTAGTTGTAATTTTACATTTTTAAAATGTGCCACTATCCTAGGTTTTGCCCATTTGTCAGTAAGATTTTTTTACTCATTTAAAACACAATCAAATTTAATATGCTCCCTTATTCTTTTATATATTTTAATATGTACACGCCAGAATAAGCATGTTTGAATTTTTACATAAATATTGTGTTACACTGAATGACAATGTAACATTATTTCAACCAAATTTTGACATTTTATTCTCCAAAAACTTATTTGAAACATTAAAAGTAGACACTTTACTTACATTTAATGTGCTTTCTATGGACATAAAATCACTTTTGTAAATTTATTTTGATGCGGACGTCTTAATGTCTTTGACCCACATACTGTGAGCAAGGAATCTAACCCGAGACATTCCAAATGAGGTAGATTGTGTTCTTCCAATTGAAAGGTAAGCTTTCCCTTTTATATTTTTTAATCTTCAATCTATCTTTCATTCAGTGCTTTCAATTCAATCATTTAATCAGTAAATGTAGATAGAACAGAACCATATTAACAATATAACTAAATGGAAGAGCATCCTCTTGTGCCTTTTGTCATACTTTATATAATCACATTTAATGTTTTAAAAAGTTAAATAAAAAAAACTGATTCAGAAGAAAAATGTTAAGTAAAAGTAAAATAGTAAAAAGCACGTTTTCTACTGTAAGATAAAGCTTCTACTTTTGTTTAAGCTATTTAATATGCTTGGTTTTTTATTTTATGTCCTTGATTTTCAAGCATTTTCTTCAATAGATAGTAATTACTCTAAAAGTCTTAAATCTTGAATAAATGGCTTTTCTAAAGTAGTGTAATTTCACCCAGTGTATTGAAGGTGAATGCAATGGCATCATGTTAAAACAACATCAATAGCAGAGAAGCAGGGATTTACTTGCACATTCATTTTATTCTACAGAACTACAGATAATGAAATCACTGGCACACTGAGCAAGCCTTTCAGAAAGATCCATGTGAGAGCTTCACTCTTCATCATGCCCTTTCTGTGAGGAAGAGACATGAAAAGGATAATGGGTAGAAGGTACTTTCTTTTCTTTTTTCAGCTGAAAAAAAAAAGTTATGTATTACTCAGACTTTGTTTACTAGAGATGCACCGATTGCAGGTGTGACCTGGTGATACCGATTTTTGCAGATTCTGATTTTCTTTCTAAGAACTATAATTGACAGCATAATACAAACAACTTTTTTCAATGCAAATAATAAATTTACATAATAAAAAAAATTATTAAACATCACAATTCCCCCAATCTGGACTAAGTTACAGATGTTCCCTCGCTTAAACAACTCTCAAAATAAAGTGCTCTGTGACTGGAAAGAGGTAGAAATAACAATTAACTGAAAATGAGTTGCTGTATATAACGAAATCCTTTCCCACTATGTTTATAAATGGAAATTTTTTCACCTAACTTTATTTAATGCGTCATCTTTCACATCAAATTCTTACATTGTTTCAATTAATTCAGTTAGAGTAATAAGAAACTGTAGAGTTGTTACCATTCAAATGAAATCACTATCAACAAACAGCATCTTTCCACTGCAGGACACACAGAAGCTGCATCTGAAGTGGCATTAGATGTGTTTATACAGACTGTTTGATGAAGCTGAGGTGCCATAAACCGCAAAATTGCAAATGCATAAATAATTTTATAAGACTAATGTTTTAAATAATTTTTTGAACATACATATAAGAAATGATGGGGAAAATGCAATGATACTTTTAAATATGAAACCAAATCACCAGTAGGAGGTGGCAGTGGCTGTTTTAATGAGTGAGTCATTTATTAATTCATTCACTGATTCATTCAAATGGCTGATTCATTCAGTAATGAGGCAAGTGACTGTCTTTATGAATGGGTTACTGAGTCATTGACTTACTCGATTTGTTCAAACATGTGGATTCATTCAGTAACGAAACACAGCTGTGTGTTGTCGGGAGACACAACAGTTCTGCTGTGGCTTTGATTGGAACTATTTTCATTTGCGAAGTCAATATTGTGTCTAAAATGTAAGTCACTTAATTTAAATGTGTTGTTTATTGAACTACTATTGTATAAAATCAGTGTCATATTGCAATCATGCTGATATTCGGGGGAAACATTTGGTCGTGTAATGTTGCTTATCATATATTATAAATATCTTTTTTTTTTAATGCATGAATCTATAACTTTCTGTGAGTGCTGTTTTTGGTGGCCAAGTTTCAGTGCTTCCCTAGCTACGTGTGTTATTGACATTTTAATCAGGCTTCTTGTCCGGTTGGGCAAGTAAAATTATCTCTCACTAGCCTTTTAAAGAATCTACTTGTCCCAGACAAGTTAATCGAGCCCTGTGGTTTCCCCACGGTTTACTTTGACCCTGCACGTATTACAAATTGCGAAATTTGTGTCTTATTAACTCACAGTGAAGAACTTCCACGCCGACGACATGTTTATATGTGGATGTGAGCGTAGCTGTGACATCAAAACCGAAACATGCGGAACATCAGCTAATTCCAGTACCTGGCCGGTCAATCGGTGCATCTCTACTGTTTAGTTATAATTTAATTTAATAATTTTAATAATAATAATTTATGCATTTAGCTGACGCTTTTATCCAAAGCGACTTACAGTGCATTCAGGCTATACATTTTTTACCATCAGTTATGCATCAGCTCTAAAAAGCTCATTTTGTTTATGCAGTTGTTTCTCCATAACTTTGGAGAGTTAAAGAGTTATCTTTACAAAATAATTTAAATAAAATGCACATGTGCACCACTTCATACACTGGGTATGCGTTAAAGAGCCAGTGTTGGTTTTGAGTAATAAATCTCATCAAATTGATTTAAACTATTTCATCAGGCAAACTGTTTTTCCAATTAATCACAATAATTTCAGAATCAAAGTAATCCAAATTTTGAGCTCACTGATGATGACTGTATATTGAATGAGGTCAGTTACCTTGGATCCTGAATGACGGCTCTTGGCTCTCAGCTTGTTGACCTGAGATTCAGCAATATCAGCCCTCTCTTCTGCTTCATCCAGCTCATGCTGAAGCTTACGGAACTTGGGCAGGTTAGAATTGGCCTGCTCCTCCTAAACAACAATAATTCATGTTCAGTAAGGGATTGGCGATTTTTTTAATTCCCAAAACCAGACAAGTCATATTTTGTAAATTTAACAAAATTACATTTTGAAATTTATATTACGGTGTTCTAAATGTTAATACTTGAAAATATTTCCAGTAAAAAAAAAAAAAATGAATAAAAATAAAACAATCATCTTAAACACAGCTTCCTCGGCAGCTCTGTCAGCTGCAGTTTGTCCACCAGGTCCTGCAGGCGACTCAGATTCTTACGATCCTCCTCAGTCTGCAAACAGAGTACAACATGATTTCATTGTGTCCCTATTTTTTTAAATGATGAATGGTATAAATTTGAGACATTTATTTGTATGTCAAAGAAAGTGACCTGGTAGGTGAGCTCCTTAATGTGTCTCTCATATTTACGAACTCATTTCACAGACTCGCTCGCCTTTCTCTGTTCCAGCTCCACCTCATTTTCCAGCTCTCTCACCTAAGAGTTGTGTAAGATATTTAGCTAATCAAATTTAGCTAAAATACACTTTCCGAAAACATCAGCAGCTTACCCTGGCTTTTTCTGGACCTGCTTCTTGCCTCCCTTCATGGCGATCTGCTCAGCTTCATCCAGACGGTGCTGCAGGTCCTTGATGGTCTGCTCCATGTTCTTCTTCATGCGCTCCAGATGAGCACTGGTGTCCTGCTCCTTCAGCAGGAAAATGTGTTATGGTTGTTAACAGTATGTTAATGATGAAGGGTTGTTAATCGAGGAGTAGTCTTCACCTGCTGGACATTCTGTCCCTTTGTGACCCACTCATTCCCCACTTTGACTCTTGGGTGGCACAGAGCCTTGATGAGATCAGCAGAGTTCAGGCCCATCAGATAAGCTGATTTATCAGCATCTGTTGCCAAAAATAGAATTAGAATAGAATGGTTAATGGTAACAAATTTCTTGCCTAATCAAAATCACAGAAACTTGTTGTCAATCCTGCCCAAAGAAATTGTATCAATAAAATTGCTATTGAAAAGCTACATTACATTTCTCAGTAAGGAGTTGGTAATGTCACTATTGTTTTTTTTGTTTGTTTGTTTGTTTTGTCACTGTGTCTGATTTAGAACAAGCTGAATTCTATTTTGATTCCTAAAAGAAAAGCAACTAAGGAAAATTTACCTTTTTTATCCTTCCAGTCAAAACCAAATGACAGCTTCAACTTTCAATACTGGCAAGTGAGCATGGCAGGTTAAGCATGGTAATCAATGGCTAGGTGTGCCTCATTTTGGGTGGTTCTTTGCCTCCAAGTTATGAATTTAAATGTTTAATTCACCTACTGTGAATTACCCCTTATGTGTCATGTCAGCATTTTTTCCTGATACCAACCCTCAGTCCCATCAGCCTCTGCCTGTTCCTCTCGTCGCTTCTGCTTGAACTTCATGTTGCCGTAGTGCATGATGGCACCAATCAGCTTGTAGATGCTGTTCTTCTCCTCTTGGGTGAAGCCCAACACATCAAACGCTTCCTACAGCAAATGTACAGCGTGTCTAATAATTCATTGCATTACATTGCATGTTATATGGACTTTAGTTCTAAAACTTGAGAAGTCAAGTATCAACAGATTTACGCATGTTTTGGATAACGCACATCTGTAGCCATCAGCTCGTCAGCATCATTAATAGAGGCCACTTGTGTCTCTCCTTGAGAAATGTAGACATAATCGTAAGGGTTTGCTGTGATCAGCAGCATCTCTGAGAGGACAGAAATATGTTTTAATACTAATACAAAAACAACTTTGTATCATCACTTGTGATTTCGCTTACCCAGCAGTTCTGGTTTCTTCTGAGACAGGATCTGATAGAAGATGTGGTAGTCTCTCTCAGCCTTGAGCTGGAAAGGGATTTGGAAAGGGACACGGGCTTTCTCTAACAGATCTGTTTGTATAAATGCAGAAGTATAGCTTTTACCATCAGCTCATTCACTGGCAGCAAAGTGAATGCGGATGAACTTGCCCTGTTTAAAACAACAGTCATCAATGTAATTGCATTGGGGTAAAAGAAAAAAAAACATTCCGTATGTTTTAAAACAGGAGGTATACAACTCACAAAACGAGACGAGTTGTCATTTCTGATGGTCTTGGCATTCCCGAAAGCCTCTAGAGCAGGATTACACTGGATGATTTGATCCTCCAGAGTACCTTAGAAAAACAGACAGATATAGACAGTAAAAAAATAGAGCAGAGAATTTTGTGGTTTAGCTGATTGTTAGAATAAAGTTTTTTTTTAATTATGTTAATGTAAATTACTCCACAAACATACACCTTTGACCTCATTACCTCAGTATTTTAGCAAAATTAACTTCTTTTTTTTTGTAATAAAGTATGAGTGACCCCTGCTGGCTTTATGTTTGCGTCTTCTTTCATTTTGAGACCACAGCCTTCCCCTGTCAAATAAACTCTTCTAATGCGGGAGAAAAGGTGTGTGTGTGTGTGTGTGTGTGTGTGTGTGTGTGGAATCCCACAGTTTCTAAAGTGCAGAGGGAATATTATTTAAAAGTTTTCTGTTTCAGGTACGGTACTGTATGTTCATCGAGTAACACTGTTTATTGACGCTTCTTATAGGCAAACTCGCGCTATGCCACGAACCAGTCTGATTTAAACTATAAGCGTACTCTGCTGAGAGATAAGCAGATGTATGTGCATGAGGAAATATCATAATTGTTTTAAAAAATAAATAAATAACACAATGCATGAGAACAGTTCCCGTATCTCTTTTGATTTGAGCTCCATCAGATCAGGCATGTTACAGGAACATTCTGTTGCCTGTCAGGGACTATTTTTCTAGCAGAAGGACAGCATTTAATGATTTAACTTTAAAAAGTAATATATAATACATATATTTTGCCTTTACTCAAGTAAAAGTAAAATTGTACCCTTAAAGTATAACCTAGCTAATTCATGTAATTTGTCACTTTATACCCCTTATCAATGCATATGTCTCTGAGCTTAAATCTTTGTTACATGGATCTGTTTCTAACCTTCTTATCACTCGAATCCTTCTTGCCACTACCAGCAGCAATGCTGGCGAAGTACTGAATGACTCTCTTGGTGTTCACAGTCTTTCCAGCACCAGATTCTCCACTGTCAACACAAACCAGAGTTAGAAATTTATGAAGAACTAATTTATAAAAATTAACAAATAAAGTCAAACCCCAAGATCTAACTAAAACTCTGAAAATCTTACGTGATAAGAATGAACTGGTTTTCTCTGTCTGTAAAAAAAAATCAAATTCTAAATATGAATGTAATGTGCATAGTAAATGAATATTAAATTATTTTGACTTATAGCCTGTGCTGTTTTTTTTAAAGGCAGGTTGTATATAAAATATATAGAGAAATGTTACGTTGACGCACCTGACAGCATGTACTGGTAGGCGTTGTCAGAGATGGAGAAGATGTGAGGAGGAGCTTCAGTCTTCTTCTTTCCTCTGTAGGCAAGGACGACTACCTGGTTGTACACTGGCAGCCACTTGTAGGGGTTCACAGTGACACAGAAGAGCCCAGAGTAGGTCTATAAGAGATTCACAGCAGCTTCAGATCTGCTCATACGTGATAAAGTGAAACTGTGAGTGTTTTAAGACTCACGTAGATCATCCAGGCTGCGTAACGCTCTTTGAGGTTAAACAGCACAGCGGGCTCGTGCAGGAAGGTGAACATCGCCATGTCCTCAATTTTATCAAACTTTGGCGGGTTCTGAGGATGAACATCAACCTCCTTCACAGTTACTGTCTGTGGGAACATCAGGTTTTTGACAGTCAAAACAGTGTGCATATTATTTTGTCCATGCAATCAAAATTAATCTGTTAATTTGTTCATTTTATATATATATATATATATATATATATATATGT
>NW_015536496.1:354186-371769 GCF_001515605.1 Sinocyclocheilus anshuiensis | reverse complement strand
AAAGAAGCTTTTTGAGGAGAGTGAGGAACCCAGAGCTGTGAGGACATTGAGAGTTTTCTTGTTAGATACTGAGAGGTTGTTAACGGTGCCCATGATTATAGAGAGCTAATTCTCATCTGCCAGGTTTCACATCAACAGACTACAGTATTGATGAGGGGTGTGTGATTCACAGAACCTAGTGTTCATCCCTTCTTCGTTGAGGAAAAACTACAAAATGGACACTAAAAATTAATTTTGTTTTTTTAGCAAAAATATCTAAACATCCTAAAGACAAATCCCTAGATAAATACCATCCCTATGATAAATTCACTAAATTACAAAATTGACTTAAGAGTCAGTTCACCCAAAAATTAAAATGTGCTTGTTAATTTACTCATCTTCAGGCCATCAAAAATGTAGGTGACTTTTTTCTTCAGCAGATCCGTAAAGAAGATTTGTAGCTGAAACTGTGCTCCTTGGTGATCCATAAAATTCAAGTCAGCGGCTACCGTCACTTTGAGAGTCAAAAAAGTGTATCAGGCAACACTAAATTAATACCTGTGGTTTCTGACAAAATATGAAGTGAAAATATCCGTCTGCGCAAGAAGCGTTGATGTTGAACATTATTTACAACATTACCTGCAATATAATACATTTATAGCAAATTTTGTGAACTATCCTTTTAAATCTATTGTTTGAGAATTTAACAATGATTTAAATCAATTTCAATCTAGATATATTTTCCAAAAACAAGTCTATCTTTTGGAATTTGCTTTTCTAGTAAATTGTTCTCATTTAAAGATGTCTAAATGTTTCCTGAAAAACAAGACAAAACTAATGATTGAAAAAACACAACACAAAAATATCACTCTCTCCCATTTAATCCAATTCATCTGCCTATTTCATCTATTTTAAAAGCATGCTCTGTGAAACTAAAGGATACTTGCAAAAAAAAAAAAAGAAAAAAAGATATCTCCAAAAGAGGAAAGGTTTTGAAAAACATTCACCATCACAGAAGTCAGGCTCGTACACAAAGCAATCCAGACAGTCATCAAAGCTACTTCTGAGGTATACCGAGTATGCTTTGTGCTGAATAATTGAAGGTTTGAGCTCCAGGCAACGATGTCCCCCTCACAAAGGACTAATCTGCCATCTGAAGTCTTTATATATAACACTGCAATCAGGGGCCCAGACTGAGCCGGTCACTGAGTCTGACAGCCCTTCCTCTTCTGTTTGCCCAGAAGTGCCCAGGTGCATGTCTTTCAGGTGTTTTCTTCTCTGTCCTTTCAAAGCTGAGTGTCCACTTTGGTCACGCACTCATGGGTCCTCTGTAAAGCCAGTGTTTTTTTTGTGTGTGTGTGTGTGTGTGTGTGTGTGTGGAATCCCACAGTTTCTAAAGTGCAGAGGGAATATTATTTAAAAGTTTTCTGTTTCAGGTACGGTACTGTATGTTCATCGAGTAACACTGTTTATTGACGCTTCTTATAGGCAAACTCGCGCTATGCCACGAACCAGTCTGATTTAAACTATAAGCGTACTCTGCTGAGAGATAAGCAGATGTATGTGCATGAGGAAATATCATAATTGTTTTAAAAAATAAATAAATAACACAATGCATGAGAACAGTTCCCGTATCTCTTTTGATTTGAGCTCCATCAGATCAGGCATGTTACAGGAACATTCTGTTGCCTGTCAGGGACTATTTTTCTAGCAGAAGGACAGCATTTAATGATTTAACTTTAAAAAGTAATATATAATACATATATTTTGCCTTTACTCAAGTAAAAGTAAAATTGTACCCTTAAAGTATAACCTAGCTAATTCATGTAATTTGTCACTTTATACCCCTTATCAATGCATATGTCTCTGAGCTTAAATCTTTGTTACATGGATCTGTTTCTAACCTTCTTATCACTCGAACCCTTCTTGCCACTACCAGCAGCAATGCTGGCGAAGTACTGAATGACTCTCTTGGTGTTTCCAGCACTTCCAGCACCAGATTCTCCACTGTCAACACAAACCAGAGTTAGAAATTTATGAAGAACTAAATTAACAAATTAGGTATCGTTTATTAAGACGTTGTTAACTAAGGATAAAAAACATCAGTCGTCTTTCATATATACATACGATTTGGATTTAGCTTTTCTATGAACTCTGTCAAAACAGCAATTTATAGACAATGAATTATACACTAATACTTCACACTAGTTATTATAAAGTGTATTTTTTTCATTGACTTTTTAACTGTTATTTGTCGAGACTGCTGGGCACCTGACACCTGACAGCATGTACTGGTAGGCGTTGTCAGAGATGGAGAAGATGGGAGGAGGAGCTTCATCTTTCCTCTTTCCTCTGTAGGCCAGGACGACTTCCTGGTTGTACACTGGCAGCCACTTGTAGGGGTTCACAGTGACACAGAAGAGCCCAGAGTAGGTCTGTAAGAGATTGACAGCAGCTTCAGATCTGCTCATATGTGATAAAGTGAATGTGTGAGTGTTTTAAGACTCACGTAGATCATCCAGGCTGCGTAACGCTCTTTGAGGTTAAACAGCACAGCGGGCTCATGCAGGAAGGTGAACATCGCCATGTCCTCAATTTTATCAAACTTTGGCGGGTTCTGAGGATGAACATCAACCTCCTTCACAGTTACTGTCTGTGGGAACATCAGGTTTTTGACAGTCAAAACAGTGTGCATATTATTTTGTCCATGCAATCAAAATTAATCTGTTAATTTGTTCATTTTATATATATATATATATATATATATATATATATGTGTATATATATATATATATATATATATATATATATACTGTAATATATAATTAATTAATGTAATCATCCAGTCCTTATTCTAATCACAACAATGTGAGCTCATTACAGCGGGTCTTTTAAAGTAGAGAAATGTCTTTGAGCAATTGCACTTTGTGTCTTTATTTGAAATCTTGAACTTGCCGCTCCCTTTGAATTCTCACAGGTGACTTTATCACCATCTCATCTAATAATAGATGCTTTAAGATACTCCTCTGCAGCATCAGGAACGAAACATTCTTTCTTCATGTCAGAGGGGCGAGTTTGGGCCTCCAGAGGCTCTTTGTCTGACTTCCTGAGAAATGGAGCAGCAGCTCCAAACTCCTCCATCGCGGCATCCCCATCTTTCACCCTGCACACAAGTGCATACACACAGATTACTATAAGAGATATTATATATAGGAGCCTATTTGGACACATGTTGATAGTTAATGCTATTCTGAACACCTGTGTGAAGAGAGAGCTAACTTCTACATCCACTAAAAATCACCGAAACACCAGCTGATTCAAACACGCTTAGCAAAGATGAGTGAAGAGAAAAGATCCTGCAGCATTTGTGATACACAGATACAGATACTACATCTATTGCAACATTCAGACATTTATAAATGTGTCATAATAATGTGGGACCACTGTATATGGCAATGTGTGGTAGTAACCTCTGAGATTAGTCTGTTGCAGTCAGTGATGTTGCATTGAGTTTTTTCAGGGTCACTTACCTTTGTACTTAACCTCTCCAGACACTGATGGTTTACTGTCCTAGGGACACACAAAAAAACATATATAAAGCAGAATTACTTAACATCAAACATTTGTCTCCTGTCTGCTACTTTATAGTCAATAATGAGCAAAAGTGCATACTGAACTCTCTGTGCCTGAAGGAATTGTTAATAAGACCAGGCTTTCATGACGTCTGAGGCGTCCTTGATGGCTTACCGTTTGATGATACAATAGAAAACCTGTCTGAAGCCATTGACTCTCCACCCCTTTTTATAATGTTAGAGGTCCTCTAAATACGGTTGCAGGAATTTTCTGAAGCATGTTAGTGTCTCAGTTTGGTTAGGATATGAATGGGCTGGGTGTCTGCTGGAGGCAGGGGCACGTTTTTGTTTTTTTGTATAGGATGTGATTTATGCCAGTAAGGAACAGTATACTTTGTCATTTAATGTACTTTCAATTGACTAATTTACCCTTTAAATTACAGTCTTAAATGCAATGTCTTATCTGTTAAATAGGTTTCTTGTAAGGTAAGTGAATTCAGGAGAAGATTTTGGCTGCTGGCACAAATGTTTCTGCTCACTGCAAAAGAAATGATTTTCTTACTTAGGATTTCTGTCTTGTTTTCCATTACAAATATCTAAACATTCTTAAATCAAGATACATTTACTTGAGACGCATAATGACATAAGATATTAGGTTGAGTTTTTGCTTAAAATTAGAAAAAAATATCTGCCAGTGGGGCAAGAGAAAAAAAATATTGTTTTCCCTTTGAATTAAGTTTTTTTTTTACTCCACTGGCAGACATTTTTTCTTGTTTCAAGGAAAAATGTTCATATAATTTTTCAGAAAACACACTGTCAATTTGCTTCTCAAGTAAATGTATCTTGATTCAAGAATGTTTAGATATTTACACTTAGAAAACGACAAAAATACTACGAAAATCATTTTTGCAGCGATGTATTTTACAATTGCGCCTATGAACTAGTCGTTAATGTGAATTTTGTGGATTAAAATGTCTGCTAAACTAAAAAAATAGTGGTTTTTACATCAGTTGGCAGGTGTTTGCTCAAAAAAGAATGCATCTCATTGTTTGCATCAACTGATCTGTACCTTGCTCAAGGACAAGCCAAGTGTCATTTCACTCTGTCCATCATAGATGCTTTTTATCCGCTCGAGCGCCCGCAGCTGAATCTGTAAGGGCAAGGTCAGTTTCCAGCTGGTGCAGTCGCTTCACTCAGGCCTCATTGCTGACACACCATTGTTCCTTTGCCTTCACACTTGAGGACAAAGATAACCTGTGAAATTCTTGTTGGGTGCTTCTAATTGATTGAGAAGAACAGCTTGCGTGATCTCTGCTACTAGCATCAATTTATGTATGTCTACATAAATGGACACGGCAGGCCGATGTCATTGCCTGAGTAAATTAATGTATACACAACATCTTCTCAATGACAGGAGCAGTGTCTAATTTGTCCAGTTTGGCAGACAATTTTTAGCTTTTTTGATATCAGCAGAAGTTACTAGAACATAGGTCATTCAACTAGACACCATCAATCAATCATACAGGTGCATTATTTTCACACTGAATTTTTGGGCGTCCAGTTGCACAGTGTTGACCGCTGAGTTCAGATATGCAGATATGCCTCTGCATAAAGTGCATCTTCAGTCAAATTTCACTACACAGCATCCAACACCAAACACCTCTGTTCACTCCTAATTGCTTAAATGGATAGTTCAACCAAAAATAAAAATTCTGCGATCACTTACCCTCATTTCGTTCCAATCTGTATACATTTCGTTCCTCTGTGGAAAATAAAAGAACATATTTAGAAGAACAACACTGGATCCCATTTACCTTCATTGTATGGACAAAAACACAGGGACGTTTTTAAAATACATTTAAAGTGAAAAAAGGAAATCATTTAAGTTTGAAACTTGAGAGGGTGAGAATTATCATTTTTAGTGAACAATCTACTGAATTTGAGATACCGATATTCTGATGCAGTCACTTCATGCTAATTGTGCTATTTTCATTTTCATATTTTGAACCTAAAACTACTGAACTCTATCATCAGCTCTTTGAAGACATGTATACAACAGCTACGTGCACTACGCACCATCAACTTTCGTTGTTTGCACTGAAACATATGGAGGTCTGTGGCAGACTATCAGTCATCCTCTTACCACTGTCTTGTTTGTTCCACATTGTTTCCTTCCCATTGTCCTTGAGTACAAAGATAACCCTGTGAAATTCCTACAGAGCCTCTGACGAAATGGGAGCATCTGGTTTGCAAAGGTCTCCAAGCGCATAAATAAACGTCAAGTGGTACATGTTGGCACCCTTGCAAGCCATATACATACTACTTAAGTTACATGGCCAACTGAGGCAAAACGACGCCGGTCACAAGACAAGTGTTTATTATTAACCAACAAGCAGCATTGTATTGAGTTAAAGTTGAAAGACCGAAACAGAAGAAGTAGTCATTGTTTGTTTTCTTGGCATAACCATTTGTTCGGTTTGCATAGTGGAAAATTGGTAACAATTTATTTTACATTCGTGTTTCGCATGTACATACGTAATTACAATAACTTGGTAACCCTGAACCTATCCCTAAGCCTAACCCATGTAGTTAGCTTACATTATGCAGTACTTACTTAGGTAAGTACACTGTAAGTAAAGGTCATTGCATGTACTATAAAATAAAGTGCAACCAAAAAATGAGTTCATTAAGCAAATGAACAAAGATCAATTCATATAAAATATGATATTCATCTGTTATTCTCGTTACTGGATGTCTGAAGGGGTCAACTGGCTGTTAAGACCATTTGTTAACCAAAAGGATGAGAGGTGAAAGTTTAAGATGCTGCTAGATGTCTTTTAAATCACAAGGGTCTTCTCACAGTCTTGTGAGATGTCAAGCCAGCAATTATTCTCCTGACTTACGGCAATATGTCTCAAGTACATTCTGCTGTGGTTTAAGGTTGCAGGATGGTTGGTTCCTCTGTGAACCTTTGAGGAGCTCCTCCCTATATTCAGACTCCACCTCCAGCACTGTTCCTCACCTTCAACACTAAGGTTTACCCGCATACACTGTTCATACAGAGTTCAGCCTGGCAAGCACCGGCTCTTCGTCAAAGATCCACTGTTTAATTTAGAAGTTTTCAATTGGATTTGTTGAATATATTAATCGTTTGATTTGTTTTGCAGGTCTCAAGCCGTATGCACTCGACAGAAAGGAGGACACTTGATGCAGGTGAGACAGATGAAATAAAGAAATTCTGTAGTATTATCATTAAAAACATTTTAGTTATTTTTTTTTATCTTGAACATTTACTGTAGATGTTTTGAGCATTATCTCTTTAATCACTTTCAGTGTGGAAGACGTTTAGAGGACACACTTTGGTCCATCAGAGATGCACCCTTCATATTTGGTAGACACCATGACTGCAACGATCTACCAAAGAAAGTCTTGGGTTTCATTCATGCAAGAAATAATAAATAATGTGGTAGGTGCTTTTTTCATTCTAGAAGAAAATATAGCAAATGTTAAACTATATTCTGTAAGACAATATACATATATTGTCAGTCGGGTAAAGCAGCATTTGTCATAAATTATGCAAGCACAGGGTTTCTACGCAGTTTGGAAAAGTGTGGAATTTGATTGAGTAATTTCCAGGTCTGGAAACGTATGGAAAAAAGAAAGCAGTGTATGGAAAAATATTTGCATTTCCAGACTTTTTGCCCCTATTTAGTTTTCTATAATAGAAAATTAAACGGATAGTTCACCTTCAGTTGCTCGTCCCCATTGACTTGTATAGTGTTTTTTTTTCCATACTATGGAAGTCAATCGGGACCAGCAACTTAAAGTGAACTCAAACAGATGAATTCAAGGTGCACTTTTTCATTCATCAAAAATGCAGGTTATAAGCGTTTTGGGTTTCTTCTCACGATATTCTTTGAACCATATTACAAAGCCTCTAAAAGGATCTTTGCAAAAATAAAAAATATGCTGACTTATTATGCCACAGAGTATGTGTTAACCCTCTGGGGTCCGGTGAGTGTACACAAATAAAAGTAGACCCTTTACAGATTGAAATGCTGTATTACTCTTATATGTACGATCAAGTATGAAGGAGCATTTTAGTTCTTTTTGCTGTCAACATTCAAATCTGCAAAAAGTTCCACCGCCGGAACTGTCGACCCCAGGAGGTTAAAGCAGACTTAAAGGGATAGTTCACCCAAAAATGAAAATGTGATGTTTATCTGCTTACCCCCAGGGCATCCAAGACTTTGTTTCTTCAGTAGAACACAAACGGAGATTTTTAACTCAAACCGTTGCAGTCTGTCAGTTGTATAATGTAAGTGGATGGGAATCACAGCTTTGAGTCAAAAAAACATACACAAACCAAACCAAATTAAACCCTGCGGCTCGTGACGATACACTGATGTTTAAAGACACAAAACGATCGGTCTGTGCAAGAAACTGAACAGTATATCGTTTTTTACCTCTGATTTTCACCATCTTCTTCTTCAGCCTGCGCGTGAGGCGTCTTCATCTTCTTTTGGAGTTTTATGGCGGTTGGCAAACAAAGATAGGTGCATTCCCGCCACCTACTGGGCTGGAGTGTGGACCATTGATGGAATAGGAAGAACTAAATAAAAAAAGAAAAATAATAAAATTAAATAAAAAAATTAAACCCTTCTAAATCCTGTTAAACAGTCTTCTTCTTCTTGCTTTACGGCGGATCGCAGACTTATAAGTGCATTACCACCACCTATCTCTCAAATGGACCATTGACTCTCTATCTACAATCTCAATTAGGAGTGTCAATGGTCCATTTGAGAGATAGGTGGCGGTAATGCACTTATAAGTCTGCGATCCGCCGTAAAGCAAGACGAAGAAGAAGACACCTCACACGCAGACTGAAGAAGAAGACGCGAACGCGCTCAGGACAGTTCAGACATTGCTGTGAATATCGGAGGTAAAAAACGATATAAATACTGTTCAGTTTCTTGCACAGACTGATCGTTTTGTGTCTTTTCACATCAATGTATCATCACGAGCCGCAGGGTTTAATTTGGTTTTGTTTCTGTATATTTTATGACTCTCAAAGCCGTGATTGCCATCCACTGACATTATAGGACTGACAGACTGCAACGGTTTGAGTTAAAAATCTCAGTTTGTGTTCTACTGAAGAAACAAAGTAACCTACATCTTGGATGCCCTCGGGGTAAGCAGATTTTTTGGGTGAACTATCCCTTTAAGGCCTTGAAATATGATGTACTGCCCTAAAGAAAGCCTAATTTTGAACACGTTTTTACATTACCGGTCTTTTTTATAGAACCTTGAACTTGGCAAATAGGACAATTCACACAGCTGTATTGTGCCATCAGCCCATTTCATGTCATTGTTTCTCCTCTGCCACAGAGGATGCATTAAATTGGACATTAGGACTTATATTCGAGGTACTATCCTAAGGAAAGCCCAATTTTCTTTATTTTTTTCACTCATTTTCTTCATATTAAGATGGCAGTGACGCACAAAGGAAATGGGTTATAGTATATATAAAACTAGACATTGTAATGCGTAAGCACACAAAAAAAAATCCCATGCGCATGTCAATAGTTTCTCAAAGGCACAAAAACGTTTCTTGTGTGTGTGCAAAAGTCTGTTTTTAGGGGCTCTATAGGTTGTCACTTCTAGAAAATAAATAAATAAACCCCTGAGAAAATAAAAATATTTGTATACATACAGATGTAAAGATGACTGTACTATATACCAAATATAAATTTGAAAAATAAATGTTAAATATGCTCTGGAAATCTACTGAGAGGTTTGGAAATTTGAGTCTGGAAAAGTGTGGGATTTTAAGATGGAAAATGTGTAGGAACCCTGCTAGCAACTTTTCTAATCAATATGAAACCCATGACATTTTACTTATAAAAGCTTATAAGTTTTACCACCATAATGAGTTAGAAATTAACTTCAGTAAATTCATCATATGCAATGAATTGGAAAAGTAGTGCAAATTTCATGCACTACAAACATTCAGTTTCTTATTAGGTACAATTTTAAATTGGAATTTCAGGGAAAAAAGAAGATAAAAAAAAGTGTATATAAATTATATTTACATGTATATAATGTTATTTAGATTGGAGCGATGGCCAATTTTTCAGATTTACTAAGTTACTGTATTGTTGGTTGCTAGCATTTCTACATTACTGCAGTATTTAACAGGAGGTTGAGCATGTGAATTGATCTGTCTGTATTCCCATTGGTAATCACTACAGCACTCTCATTGTATTTTTTCATAAAGTTGAACTTAGAGTTGACCACCAATAATCTCTGGTGCTTATGGTGCATCAAATTGCATATTCCCAATTAAAATGGATCTGGTCATTTGAAAAATTTGCAAAGATAAACTCATTTAGATCAAAATTTATTTAGAATAATTGAGCAAATGAATGACTAATGCAAAACCAATCAATGTAAATATATGCACAAATATGTGGTTTACTCTAGGAAGCCTGTACGTTCCTATTAATAGGAAAGTGCCTACCAAATAACTCTTTAAATCATTGTTTTGAAATATGACAGACCACAACAAAAAAAGTTTCATCTGCACACTTTATTCTAAAGAACTACAGGTAATGAAGTCAAGAAGCACGGAGTCAAACCAAACAAGCCTTTCAGAAAGATGCAAGTGAGAGCTTCATTCTTCATCGTGCCCTTTCTGTGAGAGGGAGAGGGAAGAGAAAGAAAAGAGTTTGGAAGGT
The DNA here is from genome assembly GCF_001515605.1 of Sinocyclocheilus anshuiensis. Lineage (NCBI taxonomy): Eukaryota > Metazoa > Chordata > Actinopteri > Cypriniformes > Cyprinidae > Sinocyclocheilus > Sinocyclocheilus anshuiensis. Next base: position 361,481 of record NW_015536496.1, on the reverse strand, counting down.
ATATGTTATTTGTTTTAGTTTTTCCAATAAATCAAATCTTAGACTCACTTTGAAGCTACACACAAGGAGACCCATAAAAGACAAAAAAAGCTTTAGGTCTGAAAAGTCTAGAAACTCATATTTACAAAATTCCAAATTACAAAATTTCTCTTACTTTGAATGGTGAAAAGGTTAAGCATTGTTTGTTGCTCCACTGAGTCTTCTTATACTCTAAGATTGTAAGCACACCAAATATTGCGTAAAACTGAGATAACGTACCTTAGATCCTGTGTCCCGACTCTTAGCTCTCAGCTTGTTGACCTGAGATTCAGCAATATCAGCCCTCTCCTCTGCTTCATCCAGCTCATGCTGCAGCTTACGGAACTTGGCCAGATTAGAATTAGCCTGTTCCTCCTGATTAAAACAAAAGGTTGTTGGCAAAGACAATGTACAGAACAGTATATATACAGTAAAGGGATGACGAAATGAACTCACCGCCTCCTCAGCAGCTCTCTTGTAGGACTTGACTTTCAGCTGGAGTTTATCCACAAGGTCTTGAAGGCGAGACAGATTCTTACGGTCTTCCTCAGTCTGTTAATAGACTTTTGATTATTTTTGGTCTGGGTGGTTTGAGGATAGAGAAATCGTATTGAATAGTGAAAGTGACCTGGTAGGTGAGCTCCTTGATGCGTCTCTCATATTTACGAACTCCTTTCACAGACTCGCTCGCCTTTCTCTGTTCTATCTCCACCTCATTTTCCAGCTCTCTCACCTACCCAAACCGAAAATGTATACATTTTTTAGAAATCTATTGATCTCTGAACCCAAATTCTCATAACTAATATTCATCTTCACGAAAGTAAGGCATTTTGAATTAAAAAAACAAAACAATTAAGAACTGAGTTTGATAAACTAACCCTGGCTTCCAGTTTCTGGACCTGCTTCTTGCCTCCCTTCATGGCGATCTGCTCAGCTTCATCCAGACGGTGCTGCACATTCCTGCACTCCTGTACTGCCTCCTCAACCTCAGTCTGAAGCTGAGTATTATCTCCCTCCAGCTTCTTCTTCTGATTCAGCAGACTGGTGTTCTAAACATAGACAATATTGACATTCATATAGTTTCTAGATGATATTGTGAGGGTTTTACTTGTGTTTGTCTAGTACAGATCTGTCATACCTGAGAATGCAGGAGCTGAACTCTCTCACTGACGTCCAGCAGTTCCTGCTCAGCCAGTTTCCTTCCTCTCTCAGTCTGTTCCACCAGGGATCTCAGCTCATCCAGTTCAGCCTGCAGCAGATTGTTGCGTCTCTCCACAATGGCGATGTTCTCTTTGAGATCATCATTACTGCGAAGAGCGTCATCCAGCTGCAGTTGGACATCCTGGAAAAAAACAAGTTTTACAAACGAAAATACTGAAGAATTTTGTTAAATTTTCACTTTTTTTTAAACACTAACATTTTGGTTTAAAACATAATCTAGCATACTTTGAGATGTCCATGAAGACCCTTGAGTTGCTTCTGGGCTTCTGAAGCCTGTCTGTTAGCCTGGCTGAGCTGAATCTCCATCTCATTGAGGTCTCCCTCCATCTTCTTCTTCAGTCTGAGAGCTTCATTCCTGCTGCGAGTCTCTGATTCCAGTGAGCTCTGCAGGGTATCAATCATTCTCTGCTGGTTCCTCTTGGTCTGCTCCATCTCTTCATCTTTCTCAGCCAGCTTACGTTCAATGTCAGCTTTGATCTGGCTGAACTCCAGTTGAGCTCTAAGAATCTTTCCTTCTTCATGCTCCAGGGACCCCTGACAGATCAAAGGACTTAGCCTTTAAAAAGTACTAATAAGTTTGATTTGTTTATTCTTTTCAAGAAGTTCTAGTGCAGTGGTCGCCAACCCGTTGATTGCTATCGACTGGTTGAGCTCCCAAAAATAACAGAAAAATACATTACATTTCTCCAGTCTGTGTAGTGTATTTTTAATTATACTTATTTTTCTGTTATTTTCGAAAGCTACTGGGACAGTGATAAAGAAAAATACATCATGCCTGAGTCCGTAAACAGGATGTTAACAGAGGCCAGACACGCTGAAGACGGACGCAAAGAGAAGAAAATACTGTAGCAGGCAGAGCAAACTCGCTGCTCAAAATACAGGAAGAAAATATAAATATTGAATTGGGGGTGAGTGGTTATATGAATATATCACTGAAAGGAACTGACTGTCTTCAGAAAAGTTTTGATTGCAAATGCAATTGCATTTTCTTCTCCTCTTACCTCCGTATAAAGTAGTACTTATAAGCACAATGCTGCTTTGTTTACAGCGGCAACCAAGGAAACACTGTATCGTTGCTGTTACATAAGCGCCACCTGCTGTCAGAGAGTGAATTTGCATTTCATTCAGCCCATCTGCTGTTTCTGTTTCATGCAGATATGTTTTATGTTGCATAATTTCACAAAGATAAAGTCAGATCGTTCCGTTTTTGCTTTAAATTTTGAAATTATACAATCTAATTAAAATCAAAGCAACTGCTCATGCAACATGTGTGTAGCATCTTTGTTGGATCATGATTAAAATGCAGTGGTTGCCTCTAATTTCAAATGGCTACAGATATTTTTGTTTAAGGCCAGTTTGTTTGTTATAGAGCAAATAAACAATAAATAAGTTTGCTTTAAAAAAATCGGCCAATTTGCTGGTTAAAAACAAAACATCATGAAACATCATGAAACATCATGATCGGTGCATCACTAATTAAAATACTAAATAAAAGGCTTCAAATTGGAAGGACAATCTGGGCTGTCTTTTTCTATCAGTTCTTCAATAGGTAGATCTTGTCTTTCATAAAGGCTGAGGTTAGGGATATTGGGCTTAAAAGGTTGGTGACCATTGTTCTAGCGTATAGCTGGAAAAACTAGACCTTCTACATCTACACATAACACAATTTACCTCAGCTTCCTCCAGAGCTGCTTGAATTTCAGCTTTTTCCTGCTCCAACTGCTTACGAATTTTCTCTAGTTCATGAATGTTCTTTCCACTCTCACCAATTTGTTCAGTGAGATCAGCAATCTCCTCTGTTTTTTAGGGAAGGTAATATAGGTTAATGCATAAAAAGTCAAGAGAAATATTTACATTTTGTGATATGTGAATTCTTAGATGACTAATAAACAAAGGGCACCTTGGAGGTTCTTGTTTTCTCTCTTCATGGTCTCCAAATGATCCAGAGACTCCTCATAAGAGTTCTTCAGTTTGAATAGTTCAGTGCTCAGAGATCTGGCTTCCTTCTGGGAGCTTTCCAGCTCACTCTGAGACTCCTCATATTTCTGCTTCCATTCAGCTAGGACCTGTTTGATAGTTTCAGAGACTTTGATTAGCTACCATTGGAGATTGATGAATACTGAAAGATTATTTATCTATAAGTAAGCGTGTTTTATTCACCTTGTCAAAGTTTCTTTGCTTCTTGTCCAGAGCAGCAGCAGCAGCATTGGATCTCTCCACATCCACCATGAGATCTTCAATCTCATTCTGCAGCCTGTGCTTGGTCTTCTCCAGTGAGGAGCATTTAGCATTGACTGCTTCCACAGCTTCTTCAGCATCTTGCAGACGCTGGGCAAGTTTCTTCCTTCATGAATAACAGAATCAGTCAGATGTTTGTATGGTATGTTACATGGAAAACCCAAGTATTTCTTGTTCATACTTAGCATCCTCCAGCTCCTCAGTCCTCTGGATGGCATCAGTTTCATACTTGGTTCTCCACTGAGCCACCTCAGAGTTTGCCTTGGACAGACTACGCTGCAGCTCAGCTTTGGCTTCCTGCTCCTCCTCATACTGTTCCCTCAGCAGATCAGCATCATGACGAGCAGACTGAACTGCATGAGCCAGGGCATTCTTAGCCTAAAAGATATTTAAAATTAAAATTTTCTGTTATGGAGAATGGCCCATAGCTGTAGCATAAGACTAGTCTCTTTGAGGGGTGTGGGTTTGAATCCTGCTGCTCCTAGAAGAGCTTATTGGGTGACAAGGCAGTGCAGTAATTAAGGTGAATGACTTTGTGGGTAGTAGTAGTTGCAATACCTTGACTTCCTCCTCTAGTTGTCGTTTGAGGTCCTCAATCTGCTGGGTGTAGGACTGCTTGCCTCTTGTTAGCTGAGAGACCAAGGAATCCTTCTCTTCCAGCTGTCTAGAAAGCTCCCCTAAATAGAATTATAACCATTACGTTACAGAAAGTAGTGTGATCTTAGGAATGTGTTAAAAAAAAAAACACAAATAAAGTAATAGCCTATCAGAGTACATACCATTTTCGGTTTGCAACCTAGCTTTTTGCATGGTAAAGTTATTGATGCTGCGTTGTCCTTCTTCGTATTTTGTTCTATATTCTGACATCTGGTCCTCGAGGGTCCTGCACATTTTCTCCAAGTTTGCCTGGATACATATTATATAAATGAATATTAAATACAGAAGAAAGAGCACATGATTCTAAAGAACAGCTGTAGTGAAGACAAGTAAAAATGCTAATGTGGAAACAAGTATTCATCACCTTGGCCTTGGCAATCTGCTCCATGGTGGAGACCACGTCATCCAGTTCCAGTCTGAGTTCACTCTTCTCTTTCTCCAGCTTCTGCTTCACTCTCTGAAGGTTGTCAATCTGCTCTCCCAGATCAGCTACACTGTCGGCATGTTTCTTCCTCAGTGTAGCCGCAGTGGCCTCATGTTGCAGAGTGGCCTCTTCAAGGTCTCGGCGTAGTTTTTGGAACTCAGTTTCACGTTTCTTGTTAATCTCACTCTGGGCAGCAGTGGCTCCACCAGCCTCCTCCAACCTCTCGCTGATCTCCTCCAGTTCTCTGGACAGATCAGCTCTCTGTTTCTCAACTTTGGCACGAGCAGCTCTCTCAGCCTCCAGCTCTTCTTCCAGCTCTTCAATTCGGGCCTGGTAATGTGATCAAAACCAAAGTTAAAGCTAGAATTCCTAATTATGTAACTTTTTTAAAGAATGATACATTTTACCTGCAGCTCCTTCAGTTTCTTCTGGAGTTGGGCTGCCATTGTTAGCTCATCTTCAATCTTGCTGTTGAGCTGGCTGATCTCAAAATCCTTCCTGTGTTGCAGAAAGTATTTGATTGGCACTGTTAATAAGAATTCAGATTGTGAACTGTATTCTTGAATAATTATTTCACCCTCTTTGTAAAACACACTTTTTAATCCTCTCTTCCAGTTGCTGTTTGTCATTTTCCAGGTCCATCACGCTCTCTTGGGTCAACTTTAAGTCTCCCTCGAGCTTCCTCTTTGCCCTCTCCAGGTCCATACGAAGTTTCTTTTCCTGTTCCAAGGAAACCTCAAGCTGGAAGGACAATAGTATTTAGCATTTTTGTTTCATGGTTCATTTACTTTAGAAGTATCAACAAACTACTCACATCATCCACTTGTTGCTCCAGCTTGGCTTTGGCTTTGGTGAGAGTGTTGACTTTGTCTTCCTCACTCTGGAGGTCATCCAGCGTTTGCTGATGGGCCTCCTGAAGAGCTTTCTTCTCCTTTGTCAGCTTAGCAATGATCTCATCCAAAGCTGCCATCTCTTCTGTCAGGTTTTTAACCTACATAATTGTGTAATTGTATCAGGAGACTCCTAGCAAACCAATCTTACATCTCAGACATTTTCAGTGTTGAAAACTGACCTTGTTCTCAGTGGCATGTTTCTCTTTCTCCACTTTGGCCAGAGTGAGTTCAAGATCATCAATGTCCTTCTTGAGCTCAGAACATTCATCCTCCAGCTTTCGTTTCTTGGCAGTCAGCTCAGCATTCATTTCTTCTTCATCCTCCAGTCTCTCAGTCAGCTCTTTGACTTTGGCCTCAAGCTGGATCTTGTTCTTGATCAGACCCTCACATCTCTCCTCAGCATCGCAAAGATTATCTTGCTCCTGTTTACAGATACAGAAAATTATTTATATTCATACTAATGTCTTTGTAACTATACTTTTTAATTACACATTTTATTCATTGATTCATGAAATCATGAACTTACAGCTTGGACTTGAAGTTGTAGGTCGTTCTTCTCTTGGAGAAGAGAAACCATCTTTTCCTCAAGCTCCTTTTTGCGAGCTTCAGATTTGGCATAAGCCTCCTTTAACTTCAGGAATTCTTCCTTCATGTTGGCCATCTCTTTCTCTGCTTCAGCAGATCTCAGCAGCGGTTTGATCTTGAAGTAGAGCTTCATCCAGGGCCAATTCTTGACACCCATGAAGGCACGTACGTTCCACTGGATCACAAGCAAGGCATCTCTGCCAAATAAAACAGTTTCTGTTCCTTTTGTCTCTTTCTATTGTGTATTGAAAGATTTAGATGCCCACCCAGTTACCTTCGTTCAACAAGCTTCTGGAACTCAATTCTTGAGAGAAGACCACGTGATCTAGCTTGAAGATTGGTGATGATGAGAGCAAGACGCTCGTCTCTCATTTCTTCAAGGGTACCCAGCAGACCAGCCTTGAAGAACACCTTTAAAAAGATGTTATGTCAGTGACCTATGATTAACACATAGACAGAACAGGCAGTCTGTCAAAGTCATTAGTGCACAAGCAAACAGATAAATGCTGAAATTGCCCTAGAGCCATGGTACGCTTTTCACGTATGTCAGCCTTTTAGTTCCTTACTTTTACAGCAGTTGTCTCAGCACATTAAACTGGGATAGACGAACATATTATAAAACTGAAAAATAGGGGTTGCACCGACTAATTAACTAGTTGACTTCAATGCTCTGCCATGACGCTTTAAGCTTGACGTCGACTAGTCGCTGGTCCTATAGAGGGCGCAACAGGATTAGAAATCTTGGAAGGACTTCCACATTTACGCTCCGTTTCCAAACAGTTCAAATGACAAATAAATGCATACTCTGAAAGCGCTCCACAAGACATGTGTGATTATAGTACTGGATGATCGAAATTGAACAGGAGAATGCACGTTTTAAACAGCTTATTGTACATGTTAGTTAATCGCCGTTTTAATCTAATGTGCTGCTGCACTGTAACACACATACATAGGCTACAGACAGTAGCTCGTACATCTCATTCAGAACGGAAATGTACTGTCAACACTGTTCTGTGATTTCTCAGTAAAATAGCTTAGAAACTGAAAATTTCAAACATATATTTCTTAATAACTAAATCCCACAGCTTCACTACTACAGTCGTGGCCAAAAGTTTTGGCAGTGGCATAAATTTTGTGTTTTGCAAAGTTTGCTGCTTAAGCTGTTGTGGTGTTCATTCACATCGTTTCTAGATTATTGTGTAGAGTGATCAGATGCATTTTAAATAATTGCTAAAAGCTTCATTGGCCAAAAAATGAAC
>NW_015536496.1:332110-352962 GCF_001515605.1 Sinocyclocheilus anshuiensis | reverse complement strand
AAAGAAGTGGCTCGAAGATCATTACATTGAAATTTTGGATCCGTGGCCAGGCAACTCCCCGGATCTCTATCTCATAGAGAACCTGTGGTCAGTCCTCAAAAGGTGAGTGGACAAGCAGAAGCCCACAAATTGTGATCAACTCCGAGAACTAATAAGGCAAGAATGGATCGCCATCAGTCAGGATTTGGCCCAGAAGCTAATATCCAGCATGCCAGAGCGAATTGCAGAGGTTATGAAGAACAAGGGTCAACTCTGTAAATATTGACTCATTTTTTTGCCAATAAAAGCCTTTAAAACTTATGATATGCTTATCATTGTTTTTCAGTATACCATAGAAACATGTGGGAAAATAATCTACAAATCCTGAAGCAGCAAACTTTGCAAAACATAAAATTTATGTCACTGCCGAAACGTTTGTCCATGACTGTAGTAGAGAGACGCTGCCAGGTAGAATTAATTCACACACGCAATCACTCTCACTAATGCATTCATATAAATGTAATCTTTATTGTGCTACTTTATCTGTATCTCATAGAATGAGCAGAAATCTGTGAGAAATACAACAACCCAAAGGCAAAAGAACTGATAAAAATTAGTTGTTATAGGAGTAATAGCCATGTGGGCAGCGCTGTGTCATATGCCATAGCTGTGCACAAGGTGTTTGTCACAGCTCCAGACTTATTTGTTCATTAATGACGTCATCAGTGACTAGTCGACTTCGACTCGACTTTCATCTCATAAAAGTCGACTTTAAAAATCAGAAGTCGTTCAACCCCTACTGAAAAAACTACACACAGAATTACATACATTCTAATTCTAAACATAAATACCTTAGTATGTCCAAACTTGTACTGGTTGTGGTCAATATCCAAAGAGCCCAATAACTTCTCAGCTCCTTTCCTGCTGTCAATGAACTGACCCTCTGGGATGGTAGCAGGGTTCAGTATACGATATCTGTTGTTGCATAATAGTTGGATAATATTGGATAATAATTATTTTTGGTGAAGTGCATACATTTTTCACCCAAGTGCAACTCAGATGTCCTGTATTCATAAGTGAATGTACCTCTGCTTGAAATCTCCATACAGGATCCTGTTGGGGAATCCCTTTCTGCAGATTCTGATGCCCTCCAGCACACCATTACAGCGCAGCTGGTGCATGACCAGAGGATTCTCCATCGCCCCAGGAGTCTTAGTCTCATTGGGGATGATGCAGCGCACAAAGTGAGGGTGAGTTGACCTCAAGTTGGTCATCAGCTTGTTCAGGTTCTCCTGTTGGTAGATATTATCAATCACTCTGACAACATATATTTTAGGTTGTCATACTCATTAAAGAGATTAAGAAACCAAATCATACTATATTACGGAAATCATTTTAGTGTGTAAAACACTCTATATGTTACCCGGTGAAGAGCAGACACTGTCTGGAAAGAAGAGCCCTTTTTCTTCTTCTCCTTTATTTTGCCGCCACCTTCCGCCAAGGCTGTTGCAAGAAACAAACTTTGTTTTTTCTTAAAAATTAACCTTTAATCAAATCCTTAATTGTCTCAGATTTTTCCCCCTTTGACATCAACAAAAAAAAAAACACACCTGATTCAGCTCCAGCATAATTAGCAAACAGGTTAGACAACAGTTTCATGGTGGACTTCTGATACAGGCCAACAACCGTCTCATTAAGAGGATCCTTGTTCTTCACCAGCCAGTTATTGATGTTGTAGTCAACTGTGCCAGCGTAGTGAACCAGGGCGAAATGGGCCTCTGGTTTACCCTTGATAATCCTGGGCTTCTGGAAGTTGTTTGATTTCCCCAAATGGTTATCATAAAGCTTAGCTTTGAATGTTGCATCACTAGCTTTGGGGAACATGCACTCCTCTTCAAGAATGGACATGATACCCATGGGCTATAGAGAAGGCAGGTTTATACATTAAAACAAACCTTATGTAACTTGAAGCAAAAATGGATATTAAATAAAGCTTAAAGATGAGATGTTCAGAAAAAAGGCTTTGTACACCCACCTTTTCAATGAGATCAATGCAAGCCTGCAAGTCCATGCCAAAGTCAATGAACTCCCATTCAATACCCTCCTTCTTGTATTCCTCTTGCTCCAACACAAACATGTGATGGTTGAAGAACTGCTGCAACTTCTCATTAGTGAAGTTGATGCACATCTGCTCAAAGGTGTTGAACTGCAGGTGGAATATATTGTATAATCACAATGACAAAGTAGAAAAAAACTAAAGTTCTTAACAGTAATCAGTAGATTTAATCTTACATCAAAGATCTCAAATCCAGCAATGTCCAGCACACCAATGAAGTACTGACGAGGCTGTCTGGTGTCCAGGGATTGGTTGATTCTCACAACCATCCAGAGGAACATCTTCTCGTACACTGATTTGGAAAGAGCACCAGTGGCATAGTACACCTGCCCGATGGACATTGAAATGTTACAAAACAATAAGCTTTTATGGTTAGGTTAATGATGAGGTGATGTAAATCACAAAGTAGTCTCCACCTGCTGGACATTCTGTCCCTTGGTGACCCACTCATTCCCTACTTTGACTCTTGGGTGGCACAGAGCCTTGATGAGATCAGCAGAGTTCAGGCCCATCAGATAAGCTGATTTATCAGCATCTGTCATCAATTAAAAAGAAGGTTGACTGTAATGAATCTATCAACCAATAACTATGCATCCTGTCAGCATTTTCTCCTGATACCAACCCTCAGTCCCATCAGCCTCTGCCTGTTCCTCTCGTTGCTTCTGCTTTCTGGAAGTTGTTTGATTTCCCCAAATGGTTATCATAAAGCTTAGCTTTGAATGTTGCATCACTGGCTTTGGGGAACATGCACTCCTCTTCAAGAATGGACATGATACCCATGGGCTATAGAGAAGGCAGGTTTATACATTAAAACAAACCTTATGTAACTTGAAGCAAAAATGGATATTAAATAAAGCTTAAAGATGAGATGTTCAGAAAAAAGGCTTTGTACACCCACCTTTTCAATGAGATCAATGCAAGCCTGCAAGTCCATGCCAAAGTCAATGAACTCCCACTCAATACCCTCCTTCTTGTATTCCTCTTGCTCCAGCACAAACATGTGGTGGTTGAAGAACTGCTGCAACTTCTCATTAGTGAAGTTGATGCACAGCTGCTCAAAGGTGTTGAACTGCAGGTGGAATATATTGTATAATCACAATGACAAAGTAGAAAAAAACTAAAGTTCTTAACAGTAATCAGTAGATTTAATCTTACATCAAAGATCTCAAATCCAGCAATGTCCAGCACACCAATGAAGTACTGACGAGGCTGTCTGGTGTCCAGGGATTGGTTGATTCTCACAACCATCCAGAGGAACATCTTCTCGTACACTGATTTGGAAAGAGCACCAGTGGCATAGTACACCTGCCCGATGGACATTGAAATGTTACAAAACAATAAGCTTTTATGGTTAGGTTAATGATGAGGTGATGTAAATCACAAAGTAGTCTCCACCTGCTGGACATTCTGTCCCTTGGTGACCCACTCATTCCCTACTTTGACTCTTGGGTGGCACAGAGCCTTGATGAGATCAGCAGAGTTCAGGCCCATCAGATAAGCTGATTTATCAGCATCTGTCATCAATTAAAAAGAAGGTTGACTGTAATGAATCTATCAACCAATAACTATGCATCCTGTCAGCATTTTCTCCTGATACCAACCCTCAGTCCCATCAGCCTCTGCCTGTTCCTCTCGTTGCTTCTGCTTGAACTTCATGTTGCCGTAGTGCATGATGGCACCAATCAGCTTGTAGATGCCGTTCTTCTCCTCTTGGGTGAAGCCCAACACATCAAACGCTTCCTACAGCAAATGTACAGTGTGTCTAATAATTCATTGCATTACATTGCATGTTATATGGACTTTAGTTCTAAAGCTTGAGAAGTTAATATCAACAGATTTATGCATGTTTTGGATAACGCACATCTGTAGCCATCAGCTCGTCAGCATCATTAATAGAGGCCACTTGTGTCTCTCCTTGAGAGATGAAGGCGTAATCGTAAGGGTTTGCTGTGATCAGCAGCATCTCTGAGAGGAAGAACACAAGTCACTCAGACATCATGTTGTAATGTGTGATAGGCAGGTCTTGCTGTTACTAATTTTTTTGCCCACCCAGCAGCTCCGGTTTCTTCTGAGACAGGATCTGGTAGAAGATGTGGTAGTCTCTCTCAGCCTTGAGCTGGAAAGTCACACGAGACTTCTCCAGAAGATCTGTCAAGGAGAACATTTACTTTAAAATCATTAATGCATTAAGTGCATTATTTTAAAATGGAACCAAGCATTGGTGTTCTTACAAGTTTCTATATCCGCAGAAGCGAGTTTGCCATTTGCAGCAAAGTGAATGCGGATAAACTTGCCCTGTTTAAAAAAAAAAAACTTACTTCTGTTAGTAAAAACAGTTCTTTAGTTTGTTCTCCAGTTTTCAACTCTATTTCATTCACTTACAAATCTAGATGAGTTGTCATTTCTGATGGTCTTGGCATTGCCAAAGGCCTCGAGAGCAGGATTACACTGGATGATTTGATCCTCCAGAGTACCCTAAAAAACACAACATTTGAAATTTGAAATTTGTGTATGATGAATGGAAATTAAACAAAAGTCCAATAAGTTTTATTTTAAATTCAGATCTTCTCAGTTTACCTTTTTTTCACTGGTCTCCTTCTTTGAAGGACTAGCAGCAATGCTGGCAAAGTACTGAATGACTCTCTTGGTGTTCACAGTCTTTCCAGCACCAGATTCTCCACTTTAGGTTTAAAGGTAACATGTTAAGAACTGCACTACATTTTTAAAAAACTATTATAGAAAGTGATAAACAGAAGCAGACTTACGTGATAAGAATCGACTGGTTTTCTCTGTCTGAAAAGGGCAATAACATATGAAATAACATTAGTTACTGTATGTTCTAACCAAACTAAAATTAATGCATTTAATAAAAAGCAACTAACCATATGATTGTGCATAGTTAGAAGCTCGAAATTGATAAACCTCAAAATGGGGAAACCACTTCCAATTATTTTATGTTAGTGTTGTCAAACGTCATATATCAAACTATTTTTCCATTATCTGTCACTTGATAGAAACTAGTCAAATTAGGCAGATGCCAACATGGACAAGTTGTGTGACAGTCTCAAAAACCATAAACAAAACTATGTAAAGTAGAAAAATGGTGCATATGAGAAAATCAGTTACAAGCTTCAACACAACGTTTTCATTTATTGGTATTCATTTATTTTGGTGTCGGGTTGATGTGATATCTGGGTCCTAAACTAAAACCAGTCAAGAACCAGTGGTGTCAAGTAGACGCACCTGACAGCATGTACTGGTCATTGCCAAAGGCCTCAAGAGCAGGATTACACTGGATGATTTGATCCTCCAGAGTACCCTAAAAAACACAACATTTGAAATTTGAAATTTGTGTATGATGAATGGAAATTAAACAAAAGTCCAATAAGTTTTATTTTAAATTCAGATCTTCTCAGTTTACCTTTTTTTCACTGGTCTCCTTCTTTGAAGGACTAGCAGCAATGCTGGCAAAGTACTGAATGACTCTCTTGGTGTTCACAGTCTTTCCAGCACCAGATTCTCCACTTTAGGTTTAAAGGTAACATGTTAAGAACTGCACTACATTTTTAAAAAACTATTATAGAAAGTGATAAACAGAAGCAGACTTACGTGATAAGAATCGACTGGTTTTCTCTGTCTGAAAAGGGCAATAACATATGAAATAACATTAGTTACTGTATGTTCTAACCAAACTAAAATTAATGCATTTAATAAAAAGCAACTAACCATATGATTGTGCATAGTTAGAAGCTCGAAATTGATAAACCTCAAAATGGGGAAACCACTTCCAATTATTTTATGTTAGTGTTGTCAAACGTCATATATCAAACTATTTTTCCATTATCTGTCACTTGATAGAAACTAGTCAAATTAGGCAGATGCCAACATGGACAAGTTGTGTGACAGTCTCAAAAACCATAAACAAAACTATGTAAAGTAGAAAAATGGTGCATATGAGAAAATCAGTTACAAGCTTCAACACAACGTTTTCATTTATTGGTATTCATTTATTTTGGTGTCGGGTTGATGTGATATCTGGGTCCTAAACTAAAACCAGTCAAGAACCAGTGGTGTCAAGTAGACGCACCTGACAGCATGTACTGGTAGGCGTTGTCAGAGATGGAGAAGATGTGAGGAGGAGCCTCAGTTCGTTTCTTTCCTCTGTAGGCCAGGACGACTTCCTGGTTGTACACTGGCAGCCACTTGTAGGGGTTCACAGTGACACAGAAGAGCCCAGAGTAGGTCTGTAAGAGATTCACAGCAGCTTCAGATCTGCTCATACGTGATAAAGTGAAACTGTGAGTGTTTTAAGACTCACGTAGATCATCCAGGCTGCGTAACGCTCTTTGAGGTTAAACAGCACAGCGGGCTCGTGCAGGAAGGTGAACATCGCCATGTCCTCAATTTTATCAAACTTTGGCGGGTTCTGAGGGTGAATATCAGCTTCTTTCACAGTTACTGTCTGTAAAAATCAAATATTCCAACAGTTATTACTCGAAATGATAAGTTCCTGTAATGTAATGAAGTAATACTCAAGAGTTCAACTTTTACTTACTTTGCCTTTTTCCGTCTCACAGCTGACTTTATCACTTTCCCGACTCAAAACGGTTCCTTTCACATACTCCTCTTCAGCATCAGGAACAAAACATTCCCTTTTCATGTCAAAGGGGCGAGTTTGGGCCTCCAGACGCTCCCTGTCTGACTTCCTGAGGTACGGAGCAGCAGCTCCAAACTCCGCCATCTGGGCATCCCCCATCTTTCACCCTGCTCAATTCAATTCAATTCAATTCAATTCAAGTTTAATTGTATAGCGCTTTTTACGATACAAATCATTGCAAAGCTCACAAGTGCATGCACACAGATTACTATATATATATATATATATATATGTATGTATATACATACATACATATAGGAGCCTATTTGGATGCTTAAGACACATATACAGTGTATAGCACAAATTTTAAAGAAACAAAACAAAAACGGTGTATCCAATATTTCACTAAACTCAAACATTGAAAGCTTAAAAATGCAAAAAAATGTAATTAAATAGTAAAATAAATATATAAAAATCCATTTTAAAAGTATCTAAAAATATACAGGAAACACTAGGTTTTTTCCCCTTACTGCTATGAGGCAAAAAAAAAAAAAAAAAACACTTCATACATATAAGTTATTAAAAGGTGCTTCAAGCCACAATCAGTCATTTTACCCTTGTTTAATGAAGCTATATTGCTGTAAAACCAAATGTACAAATTTCATTATCAAACACATGCATTACGACCATGAAACACTAATGTGAGGTGCATTACCTCTGACAGCTGCCGACCCAGAAAATATTACCACAAACGCTCCCCTACAAGCAATGTGATCAGAGATAATGGTTCAAAATCCATCACCATGAATTACAAAGTTATTAGAATTCCAAATAGAATTCAAAATATTGATTAAAGAAAGATTTCAGCTTGCTTAGTGACTTTTAAAGAGTTGCATATTACCTGTTCACAAGTTGTAGGCTTGAGGGAAAGTTGAATAGCCGAAGCTGAGGATCCTCTCAACAGTGTGTCCTTCCTCTCTTTTATAAAGCCACTATCCATCTAAATAAGGGAGTTGGCACACTGTTATGCCAAACTGCTATTGTGTTTGGTTCAGCTGAGGTAGGGAGGGATAAGCATAGTTTTTCATACGCACCAGTCATTCCACCGCTGCCAACAACATCCCATAATGGATAATAATTACAGGAGGACAATTAAAATCACCAAAGACAAAGCTTTCACCATTAAGTCCTGTTTGTATTCGAAATATGATAAAATCATGATTAAGCATGATTTTTGCCCCCCAGCCAATCTGAAAAACACAACAGCTTGTTGCATCATAAATATGTATAAATGCACATATAATTTTGGAGTTATAAGTATATACCTTTGTTTTTGTTCTAAACTAGCTTTGTAGCTGTCTAATAAAGTCATAGGCTAATAACCAGACAGGTAAGTAATCCTAATAAAGTAACTGTTGAGATTCAACCATGGCGTTTGCTTTTTCATTTTCTCCTAATGCATCAACATCAGTACATCAACAAAGCACTATTTCTCATATTTTAAAGAGAGACTTCATCTATATCACTTGTTTTGATTGATTACTGTATGCAACAAAAGGAAAAAATGGGGATGTAAACTCTCATCCAATTTTTGCTATTCATGGAATCATTTTTTTATGATGGAATCAATTACTAAGGACAACAGAAGTTTGAAATGTCAGTGAACAACTGTGTGGTGAACACTGAAGGTCAGTGAGCGACAGATGAAATGATTCCTTGCCTCATTGTCACAGGATCGTCCCCTCATTTGTCCTTGGGTACAAAGATAACCCTGTGAAATTCCTGGAAAGTGACGCCCATTGACTGAGAATCACAGGTTAGCACTTCCATTTATGTAACGCTGTGGAACGCTTCACTGAAAGACAAATATAAAAGAGTTATGGACCACTTTGTTTTATTGCAGTGGTGAAACTAAAGCGGTGATGGACTTGCTCTGATATCCTGTGCATGCGTCCACCATCACAAGACAAGCGAGACATATGAGGTATCGTCTTTCTGTCGGGTCAAACGTTTGGTTGCCTGCCCAGTACTGCTGTATATGTGCCTCTGTCATGGTGAGGTTAAACTAATAAAACACAGTTAGCTTTCTTATTCTGATCTAGTTCTGTTGTTGATCTTTTACTATTGTCATTTGGATGGTTATAGAAACTAAACATTTGAAATCACTAATTAGGGAAGAAGTGTTTGTATAAAGGCTACTTGCCAACAGACAAGTATGGTTTCAATCAGTGTGACAATGAAGAGGAGCTATAATTAGATGTTCGGCCAAGTGAAGGCAACCAAGCAGCAAATGTCAGATGTTAACAAGGTGCAAGTGTTCAACAAGTGAGATCGTTTTCATTGTGCATGCCTTCATAACATCTACAACCAAACCCTCAGAGACTTGAAATCTCCAGGCAAGAATCTCATAAGGACGAGCAGTCGATTGATCTACAGGATTTACAGTACGAGAGAGGTTGCAAGCAGCCAGCTGTCTGAGAATCATAATGGTAATTCAATAGAGCTACGAGGCTAAATTAGTCTCGAAGAGACTATATTTGATATTGTCTAATGTTATACTGAAATACATTTCTATTTAAGGCTGTCACTATCGATTAATTTGGAAATCGGATAATGTGGGAACCCTGCGTAAGGAATTTTGTTTTTGTATAGTTGATACACTTTTAATAGTGGCTTGTGTAAACATTAGGGGGCGTTATAGTAAAGCTTTGCAGGATAAACAAACTGACCTTTGCGACCATTACAGAATCAGGAGCTGCTGTCCAGAGTGTTTTTATGGTGAATCATTGGCCTCGTCTGAAATGAGCTCACTGACAAAAACTGAAGAGCTAAAAATACGCAAACCAGCAAAATATTGATGGACCAGAGGTACAGCAGAACATTCAACAACACCAAAGTCTGAATGCATTCAGCTTGAGACTTTCAAAGCACATATTCACTTCTAATCACTTGACAAACATACGTGATTTTACCAGATTTTATTTGTAATTAGACTTGATTAAGGATTAATAATTACAGCATTGTTTAGTAAGTGTTGTGCAATCATCAGACTTATTACTATTATCCTTTATTATTAACGTAGTAGTAATAATAATAATTCAAATTATTACTAACAATTCAGAACTATTAAGTGCATTTTAAAGAATCTAACACAAAGACGCGTTTGCAAGAGAAAGCTACATAACTCATGTTTCCAAAGTTCCTTATTTCATAATCAGACTGAAAATGCAATAGGCAAAGACAAAATAGAAAGACATCAGACACAAATAAATCCTGACTGTCAACATTCAAATGAACCTGTGCGTTCCTTCCCTCTGCTATCATACTCTTCATCCTCGATGTTTAAGGTAAGGAACAGAGAAATAAGGAATGCTACGAGCAGTGTTATTTCCGTCTGCCTCATTAGAGGAATATTACAGGTTTATTACAACTCAAGCTGTCAAATTATTCCACAAAATTGTTCTGCCTCCCTTAGTTTGTACAAAACAGGATAAGTGTGCACAGTAAAGAATGGATGTTGCACTAGAGGAGTTAAAAGCAGAAATATGGAGGATATATTTTTTGTAATTCGGTTCTGTAATTCATCTGCGACAAAAAATAACACCTGGCTGTGCAATAGAGACATAACATGGAGTAATTGACAACACGTCCCAGCTTCTGCACATACAGTACAACTCAAGTTGCATTCCTATAATATTCCTTTAACAAAGAGTGACGTGTAACATACAGTAATAAGTGTTTCTGGTATCATGCCTCAGTCTAATCAGAGTGCACATAAATGATCCTTGACGTTTCTCGCCCGAAGCACTGATCAGTCCTTCAGCGATCCTCTGGGCACGCGATTCTTATCAGCAACGTGTTAAAGAACTAAGAGAACCAATTCCATCCTTCTTCCATCTGGAGTGAGAACTTAAGCCTGTTTTCACAGGGATAAATATATTTCAAAATGATCATTGCCATTTTGAGCCCTCGTCTCATATTGGTATAATATATTACTAATAAGTCACCGAATGCTACATGGGTCAGACTTCAATGTTTAGTCAAGAGTGTACGCCCTTATCTCATGGTTTATGCCACTGAGCGCTAACAAGCGTTTGCGTACTCGAGGCGGTTCGGTACCCTTCACCCCTCACACTTCATGATGGAGTCCATGTGCCACGACTCCATCGACACGTGTTAGGAATGACTACAAATACAGGATTATTAGGACGGGACTCCGAGGTCAGAGTGAAGGCTAGGTCTCTGGGTTAGGCGTAGCCAGAAGAGGAACGTTATCCCTACGTCTTCGGCCCAGTGGAGGACGGCGGTACTGTTCTCCATCCGCCAGCGTCTGTGGAAGAGGTTTGCGTTTGCTCTCCGGGAGAAGCAGGATGGAGAGGACCGCCAGCAGGGCCAGAGACGAGTAGACCACATGGTGCAGAAAGTAGCCGTAGTGATTACGCAGATCCATGAGAGGAGAACTGAGGCGGCCCACGCAACCCAAAGCCATGACTGCTCCCACACCACTTCCTCTGTGGACACAAGAATGGGACGTTAAAATCGCCACTTGTAGAGTCATTTACAACAGCTTCGAACGCGGCTCAGCCAATCAGAATCAAGGACCGGAACTATCTGTTTTATAATATAAAATCTACCGTCTAAATGGAAGTATTTCCCGATTATTGGTTGAAGAAAAGTAGAAGCATGATGGAACTTTTGAAGTTGCCTTCACGTGATATTGGAATTATCGTAAATACAATTTTCGTAGTTGGAAATTAACGCCCTCTCAAGTTTTTACAAGTAATTACGACTGAGGATCTTGAAACCCGAGCCATAAATTTGGCAGCGATGAGAACTATAGCTGCACTGACTGTTAAGTTGTATTAATTTTTCCCACATCTACATTGCTTTCTTTTGCCCTTAGAGTATATTTATGTTTATAAATAACCATTTGAAGAATACTGTATTTGATTTACACTGTGAAAACTGCAATTATTTGACCGAAATTCCTATGTTTATATGGTTGTCAACAGATGGGACGCTACATTTTATTCAAAATCTGTTAAATATTCACTAAACATCTTCAATACATTTTGGCTCTAGTAAGATTTTTTTCACAAGAATGTACATGGTTTCCTCCATGATTTCTATTTCTTTCGGACAACAAAGCACTTGAATGTGACAAACTCGTAATTACAACTTCAGAAGTAGGAAATCTCCAGTTATAGCACGTGAAGGCAGCATGAGTGGCATCTCCCAACATTTCAATTAAATATTATAACATTGGCAACAACATTACATGCATTATATTTATGCATTTGGCAAATGCTTTTATCCAGTGCATTTAGGATTTACATTTTATGACTTCATACATTCCCTAGGAATCAAAGCCATGACCTTGCCGTTTGTTAGCGTCATGCTCTACCGGCTATAGTATGTGAAAACTATTAATAAATTAACGACAAGAAAAACTTATGCAAACTCTTCGCTCTGTTTCCTCCCAGGAGAAACACTGTTGGCGGGAAGCCAGAACCACACAGAAGAGATGCATAAACTATATCCCTAACCGGCTCTCTGGAGTCCAGTAGGGATCGTGCTGTTTTCTTGACTCTCTCGTTGTCCATACATTACATGCATTCTGCTGCTTCAGGAGCTAAAATAAGCATGAGGTTACGAGGGTGTGCTAGTAACCAGCCCCACGGGAGCGTGTGTTTACCTGATGATGGTGGGCATGACTTCAGCGGTGAACAGAATAGAGAGAGAGGCGGCCGCTTGGGACGAGAACAGGCCCATTATAGAGAACACAGTCATGGCTGACTCACTCAGATCTGCAGGGACACATTCATCTCAACGTTAGACATTATAAAGCAAAATACCTCAAAGAATTAACTGGACAATGCTTGAAACTTTGTATTGCTCGCACTTCTTGTGTTATTGCCTCCTTATGCTATGGTATATATGATATGATCACTTGTTGAAATTTAAAGTCGCTTCAGATAAAAGCGTTTGCTAAAAGAATAAATGTAAATTTCCAGATAATTCTGTGTGCAAATCTATTTTTAGACTTGTGAACTATTAAATGCATTTATAATAATTTTTTCACAACAAGTAGAATTGTAAGTATTCATCTATGAGATAGTAAGTATTTGTTGTTTTAAATGTATTTATTATTATTATTATTATTTAAAATCATTGTGTCCAGGATGATTTTCGTAAGTGTGTTACGATAATGAATGGGATTTATGTTTATTTTTTACATTACAGTAATGAGAATTTGAGGAGAAAAGTGCTTTGAAATCCCAAAAATATTTTCTTTAATATAAAAAAAAATTATAATTTTAATATAATGTAGCATTTTAAATGATATAAAAAAAGATATTATTTATATAGAAATAAAAAAAAATAAAACACCTTTCATCTTTGTTTTGATTTTAGGGTGAAATAACGAAGCAAAAAACACTTACAGTCCATGAGTCCGAGCAGGATTAGGGAGGCCAGTCCGGTCAAGGTCATGGCTAGAAGAAGAATTCCACGACGACCAAACCTGTCCACCGTTGCCCAGAGCAACAGCCAGGCTCCGCCCCCTGCACATACAGACAGCAGGTACGTCCAATAGAAACTGGGGGTGAATCCTCTGACGTCACCTCTGAAGGAGCTGTAGCAGTGACTGATGCCATGAGAGATGAACCTGAACACAAGAATACACTTCAAGATACAATAAGACCAGCCACCTAATAATCATACAAGACACATAAATGGGGCAATATTTAAATAAGGAAATAAATGCATGCGAGTATAGACCAATTTCAGTGTTTGTAAACTGATGACGTTTTTGTGGGCGGAGCCTATCTGGTGGCAGAAAATTACCGTTTTAACGTAGCAGTCTATTCAAGCCATGGAATAAAAGAATACAAATTTTCATTTTGAGTTTATATTTCAAAATTCTGACTTTTTTTCTTGCAATTCCGACATTATATCTAGTCTGTCCGTTTAAACGTCTGCGTTTAGCTTCAAATGGCATCTTTGACGACAGTGTTATATAAAAGTTATTTGCATTCCGATTCTAACATCCAAAGGCACAACAAGACATTTTTTCTCTTATTCCATGGATTTTACCCGTTTCCCTCCACTTATTCCCAGTGTTTTTCTGCCACCACTATGCACGCGCAGCTGCAAGTGACGTCTACTCCAAATTGGTCTATAAATAATCTATAAATAAATGAATGCATTATTTTAAAAATCTATTAAAAGTAAAGAAAGAAAATTATAAATAAAGGGGGAGATAAAGCAAAAATTATGTATTTATTTTTGCTTTGGTCCTCCATATTGCTCAATTGTCGAATATCAACTGAACAATAAATACATAAACTTTAATTCTGACTATTTTGATGTTACTTTGCAAGAGCAGTCTGACTCCAGCATCCAAAACTTGCCCACTTCAGCACCTCAGGCAAGAAGTTTATCAGTAGGAATGACTTACGAAGTGAATCCCAGCACACATAGGTTTTTCCAGATGTTTCTGCTGTGTAGCAGCTCTGGGAAGGACAGGTGAGGACGTCCAGGAGACGAGGACGATTCTGTGTCCAGCTCTGCTTCATCAGACACAACAACGCACAATGTTTGTTCCTTGAGAACATTAGACGAAAACCTCCGGCAGAAACTGTTTGCCTTCCAAAATGAATGTGCAAACACTTTCCAGCGCAAAAGATATTTTTAAACTGACCCGTGAAGCTGTCGTCATCTCTCTGCCGCTCGCTGAAGGAATTCATGTCTCCCGTCCTCTCGGAGAGCAGAAGCCAGCGCGGCGATTCGGGAAACACTCCCGGGATCCTGAAGACAAACAAGCGGCAGCTAAAAGAGCAGCTTCATGCAGTAATAAGATAATCTGCTCAACAGACAGCACAACTGGGAGAAGCGACAACGTGGCACTAGCGGGACGGTCTGGTAGTCATATAAACGAAGGTGATTCGTCATTACTAACGAGCGCTAATGTGCGCTGGCTGCACTCAAAGCTCTGAAGCTTCACAGGGCATTTCAGATCAATATTCCTGAAAGAGCAGCCGCTTTGCATTTAGGCTGATGAAGTGTTGAAAAGCTTCCTGTTCCCAGATGCAGCAGTGTTGATGCTGAGCCAGTTTAATAACAGAAGAGATATTTGTCCACAGCACTGGAGGTCTGACCTGCGGGAAACCGTGTTTTTGTTACGCTATGCAACAAATGAATCACCTGTGAATGTGTTTTTCAGAGAGCAGCTCACAGAACTGATTTCAGGGATCAACACTTCTATTATCAGGTCTGTGCTTTCTTATGTTCTTACATTATAACTACCTAACATACCGTGCGTTTTTATCCTTTTGTTTGGATTTGGGGGATGATCTGAATATTGTTTTGTGATTTCCTGTAGCTCAAACAGTAGAGCATGACACTAACAATGCCAAGGTCATGGGGTCGTTTCCCAGGAAATGCGTATGTTGATTAAAAACAATGTAAATGCAATTGAAGTCGCTTTGGATAAAAACATCGGCTAAATGCATATAAATGCATAAATGTTCATTTTAACGCTTCTCAACACTAATTTTGGTACCATTACAAAAACACTGTTTTTCACTTAAAAAAAAATAATAAAGCCAATATATATATATATATATATGTATGTATATGTGTGTGTGTGTGTGTGTGTGTGTGTGTTCATTTATTTATTTACATTTTATACTTGTATATCATTATTTTAGTATAATTGAGAAATATTATGATTACTATTTTCTATTATATTTATCAATATAAAGTTTTTATTTCTATTAATTTTTATTTCAGTTTTAGTTATTTTCAAAAGAGAAATTTAGCCTTGCAGCTACTTTTTTTTTCAGTTAACATTTATTTTATTTCAAGTAACACAATATTTAATGTTTTTAATTTTAGTTTCAGTTTTAGTTAACTCTAGTAACCCTGATATATATATAAATAATTTTATTAGCATAAATAATTCATTTTAAGTAAATACCTACACTGAATCATTAGTATGTAGTCTTAAAGTTTGTTTTTTTTTAATTATAATTATTTAAGTACACATTGGTTTAAAAGGGTCAATTTTGAAAAGTTAGCAAAACAAAGTGCATTTTTAAAAATGTGTATTTTCCTGTTAATCACTGTATAAATCTACATTTTATAAATCGCTGTAGAAACAAAGGTGACTTGACTATCTGCCTCAAACTTTCTAACCAGTGCAATCCTAATAGTAATAGTAAGCCAAAAACCACTTGATCAGTAAGTGGCATTCATCATGGACTAACCCATAGCACAGGAACAATGACAGAGGAGCTGCTCCGGTTCCTAACAGGCCCCTCCAGGAGCCACAGCCGAGGGCCACAGCCAGCAGCAGGAGCTCTCCCGCAAACACGGTCAGACCGGACATCATCGTCGCCAGCAGCCGCAGCGACGGGTCACACAGTTCCACACCTACAGCCAAACGCAAAGAAACACAGCTGTAACTTCATGCTTAAAACGAGAAAAAATATCAGCCAATCGAGACCGAAAAATAAACTTGGATTTCCACTTCAATTTGATAATTTTTCAGATTTTTCTTCACATTTTGAAACTGGAGATTCAGAAGAATCTCTGAAGCAGAGATTTGTTGATTTAAGAATGTTTCTACTGTAAACAAGGTCTTTTTTGCAGCGAAACATCATCTCGACACTCTGTGCTGCTGTTCATCACGCGTGTTCCGT
Source organism: Sinocyclocheilus anshuiensis (assembly GCF_001515605.1). Lineage (NCBI taxonomy): Eukaryota > Metazoa > Chordata > Actinopteri > Cypriniformes > Cyprinidae > Sinocyclocheilus > Sinocyclocheilus anshuiensis. The sequence goes on along the minus strand of NW_015536496.1, from coordinate 336,566 downwards.
GTGCGTTTGACTTACGTGTGACGTACAGCATGAGGAAGACGCCGGCGCTCGCCGCGGCCAGACAGAAGCGCATGCTGATGAAGACGGGCGGTGAGGGCGACACACACACCAGCACCCCGAAAACCACCGCCAGCATCAGAGACGCCAGCAGAGACTTGAGCCTGCCCAGCCTGGAACACACCGAACGACTCAAACGCTGACATGATGGAAATACACCAAAAAAACACTGAAAAGACAGACGGATGGACAGTTTCTCACCGGTCAGCCATGTAGCCCAAACCCAGACAGCCCGTCAGCGTCCCCAGAATGAAGCACACCTCCTCGACTGGAACCAGCCAGTACCGAGAACACACCAGATCCCACTGCCAACAACAGGAAGTCAGGACAGAGCAGACAGGAAGCAGTTGTAGTTCAGGCAAACTCAATAAGCGATTGAATTAGTCTGAAGACTCGTGTGAGTTCATGTTTTCTTCCGTGCTAAAGCAGCAAACGCAGTTTCACTTCATGTTTGGTCATGCTGAACATTCACGAACAGTCAGATTACAAAAGTTATGCGTCAGAGCTTTAATATCCAGCGTTAGTACTAAACTATTAAAATTGTTTTTGTTAATTAAAATAAATCTGAAATAAAACAATAGATTAAAAACCTTGAACCAAAGCTATAAATGTTCCATTGGCACTAAAAAAAAAAAAATAAAATAAAATAAATATTTATGAAATAATTTGAAGTACTACATTTTAAAACTTACATTTAAACATTTTTCAACTATTTAGAAATATATGAAAAACAAAATGACAAATGCACATTACAAAATTAACTAAAACTTAAATTAAAAACAAAATATACAATTCAAAAGTTTTTAAATTTTATATTAGATTAAAAACTTAAATGAAAATTAGAAATGTTGCCTTGGCAACTAACTGAAGTTTAAGTACTAACATTTCTAAAAACTGAAATAAAAAATAAATTAAAGCTATATAGAATAAAAAAAATGACAAGCACATTATAAAATTAACTAAAACTTAAATTAAAAACAAAATATACAATTCAAACGTTTTTAAATTTTATATTAGTACTTAAACTTCAGATAGTTGCCAAGGCAACATTTCTAATTTTCATTTAAGTTTTTAATCTAACATTTCTAAAACTGAAATAAAAAATTAATTAAAGCTATATAGAATTTAAAAAAATGACAAGCACATTACAAAATTACTAAAACCGAAAATGTAAATGTAAAAGTGAATTCAAATCTTCTATATTGAAATAAATTTAAGTACTAAAACCAAAATAAATTGAAGTTATATATAAAATGTAAACAAAAAAAATGACAAAGGCACATAAGGTTACTAAAACTTTAATCTAAAACTAAAAATATAAATAAAAAAGTTAATTCAAAATATCAAATAATTACTATAATAGTATATAAATAATACTAAAAGAAAACTGTTAATATCACAAATGGATTCTAAACTTCAGCATGTAAGCAGCAGCAGAACGAGTCAAACGTCATGTGAGCAAACAGCTGCGTCGTGACACACGAACACAAAAGAGTTCGTCAGCTGAAATGTGACCAAACCAGTTCTACTGTACACTCGACTAGTCTTCAGCCCACACTGACCACAAACAGCATCAACTAACTTTAGTTTTGCATCTTTCATTGAATACAAAAACTTCACTGGGAGTAATTACGTACACATGAATTAATTACAGTTCTTACAATTTATGAGTTCAGAGTAAAACTTGTGGGAGGAATCTGATGAATGCAGGACATCAAACCTGCCCTCGACAGACATGAAGACGCGTCACGCTCAGATGAACATGATAAAGCAACAAGACACTAGGGCCAATTATTGTCAATTATTCCCTTGAAATTGTAATTGCAATTATTAATTACGATTATCACAATTTACATTGAATGATGTTTATACCATTGTTTGATGCAACTGCATGCCGTATTTTTATATGAAAATAAACAAGCTGAAAACACTCGAACTGAAAAACCTTTAGTGCTTTTCTATAGTATTAAGCCTCAAATGTCAAATATACATCGGATTGGTTTCTTCTTTAAATTATAAAAAAGTACAAATATGAATGGTATTATAATGTTATACTGAAAAACCCTTAAGCTAACATGTAGAAAGAAAAAAACGCATCTTAAGCACGCAGAATAACATAAGTAGACTTTAAACGATTAATTGCCGCTTTGAACGATTACGTAATTGTGGCATCCATAATTGTAATCGCGATTAGAAATTCGATTAATTGTGCAGCCCTAGAAAACACGAATCTATGTCAAGCAAATCTGAGATTAACCACCCATGATAAGCAACAAGATATTCTGACAGTCACCGAAACCTCGTTAGTACAAAAATTACACTCCACATACAAGTAACTATATATTTAACATCAAAAAGGATCTGATTGCCTGTGATTATGTTGTATTATTGAGCTTTTTTGGCAATACGGTGACACTGCAGGAGCAAATGAAATATGCTGTGACATTCATAATAATCTGAGATAATATTACGCTACAATCTTCATGTTCATGCACTTTTTCTGATAAAGGACGAAAATTGTATGATTATTGCATTATTCTCTAGCTGCACCTGAATAACCATCTTTCCTGGTTATAGACATCTTATTATAGAGTTAGTTCACACAAAATGTCAAATCTATAGTGTTATTGTAAACTAAAATGAAAAATATTGATTGAAATAAACTTTAAATGAAATTAATATATAAACGGAAGTTTATAACGGAAGACAACATTTCTAATTTTTTGTTAAGTTTAGGTTCTAAAATGACTAAAACTGAAATAAAATGAATAAAAAAATTAAACATTTTAAAAATGCAAATGAAAAAAAAAGTAAATCTAAGGAACATTAAAAAAATAGATAAGAAAAAACAACAAATGACTAAAATGACACTAATAAAATAAAATTAAAATAAGAATAAATTAAATTGAATTAGGTTAAATTGGATTAAAATTATATATATATATATATATATATACACAGTGGGTACGGAAAGTATTCAGACCCCCTTAAATTTTTCACTCTGTTATATTGCAGCCATTTGCTAAAATCATTTAAGTTAATTTTTTTTCCTCATTAATGTACACACAGCACCCCATATTGACAGAAAAACACAGAATCGTTGACATTTTTGCAGATTTATTAAAAAAGAAAAACTGAAATATCACATGGTCCTAAGTTGGCTGCAATATAACAAAGAGTGAAAAATTTAAGGGGGTCTGAATACTTTCCGTACCCACTGTATATATATATCTTCAACCAAATTTCAAAGTTGAGGATGCATCACATCAGGTTTGTGGTCATGAATTTTATACCAATGCATCACAAAAGTTTTCCATGAGTGATTTCATAGCAGAAATAAACTGTGTAATGTAAAATAAAACAGTTCCTGGTGCCTGTCTGCTTTAACTGTACGAAAAAAAGCAGTGTGAACATTCTGCTAAACATCTTTACGTTAAACTGGTAGCAGAAAGCATTTAAACATCGAAAATATCTGGATGCATTTAAAAGTGTCGACCCACCTCTGTGACGATATTATTGGTCAGTCCTTCGGTGACGTTGTAGTCATAACCAGCATCACAGTCCTTCACACCCGACCGCGTGCTGTTGATGAACTGCTTGCACTGGGGCAGATCTCCGTCTCTTTTCTCCGCCCTCACAGAGGCGTTGGTCACCTGAGGAGCGGGCGAGGGTCCCGGGAGACGACAGCGGAAGGGCGGGGACAGGGTCAGGAGTGGGTCGGAGGACAGCAGGAACGCCAGGAAGAGGTTGGGCAGAATGGAGAGAGCGATGAGGAGCCGCTGCTTCTTACGGCCCAGAGCCAGAATCATGACCTCTCCGGTGGGCGGCAGAACGGGCGGCAGGGGGAGCGAGGACGGGGCGGGAGAGGAGAGCGTGGGGGAGGACGGGAGCGAGGGAGGGGGAGGAGGACACGGGGATGGGGAGGCCAGCAGGGACGGGGGTGACGTCATGGTTTGGACAGAAGCTGCGCCACAGAGACCAGAGCCTTACAGAGACCCTGCTGCTGCTGCTGCGGACGCAGGTGAAGAGAGAGAGAGAGAAAGATAGACGCCTGTCTGTGTCTCTCACTCTCTCTCTTCCTCTGCTCACCCTGAGACAGACGAGCTGAAATAACCTGCAAAAGACAACAGTACATGAAATCATAGGACTGCTGGATCCGGTATATAATGATAGATAGATAGATAGATAGATAGATGTATATATAATGTTAGAAAGATAGATAGGTGTATATATAATGTTAGATAGATAGATGTATATATAATGTTAGATAGGTGTATATATAATGTTAGATAGATGTATATATAATGTTAGAAAGATAGATAGGTGTATATATAATGTTAGATAGATAGATGTATATATAATGTTAGAAAGATAGATAGGTGTATATATAATGTTAGAT
>NW_015536496.1:326912-331040 GCF_001515605.1 Sinocyclocheilus anshuiensis | reverse complement strand
TAGATAGGTGTATATATAATGTTAGATAGATAGGTGTATATATAATGTTAGATAGATAGGTGTATATATAATGTTAGATAGATAGGTGTATATATAATGTTAGATAGATAGGTGTATATATAATGTTAGATAGATAGGTGTATATATAATGTTAGATAGATAGGTGTATATATAATGTTAGATAGATAGGTGTATATATAATGTTAGATAGATAGGTGTATATATAATGTTAGATAGATAGGTGTATATATAATGTTAGATAGATAGGTGTATATATAATGTTAGATAGATAGGTGTATATATAATGTTAGATAGATGTATATATGATAGATAGATGTATATATAATGTTAGCTAGATGTATATATAATGTTAGATAGATAGGTGTATATATAATGTTAGATAGATAGATGTATATATATAATGTTAGATAACATTGGATAGAAAGACATTGATATTGATAGGTACATATAACGATAGACAGATATGATTGGTAGATAGATATGATGGGTATACAGTATATAACGACATGTATAGTTATGACAAATCTCTAACGACAGATAGCTCGAGAGATAGACATATAACTGGTATTTATAGCAAGAGAGAAAGAGAGAGATTTCATCTTCAGCAGACACTTTCAAATGAAAACATGACATGAAAGGGAGAAATTAAAGAATAAAGTGAAAAAGAAAATAAGATGAAAGAGTAAAAAGAGGAGTGGAATGAATAGAATGAAAGAACTGGAGAAATGTGAGTGTTATGTAAGTGGAATTATAGAGAGAAGAAAAGAATTATAGAAACCATATGCATTAAAGAAACGAGAGAAAATAAACGCATGTAATGTAAATGAGCGGATCTTCTAAGCATTATTCATAAATCTTGATATTAAAATTAGTTTATTTCTACAACCTGCAGAATCCTCACCTGCTTCTGCTGATGTTCCCAGACGCGCCGCGGAGCTCCAGCACATCCACACTGATGCTGCTGGTCTGATCTGGGCTGATGTGGTTCTGATGTGTTCTGGACTCGTTCGGCCCGTTCAGTCCAGCGCAGTGAAAACCTCTCCGCAGAAACAACCGCTCGTCGCTCCTGCTGATCTGACGCGTTTAATCCGCCGCGCGTTACACCAAACGAACGCGTTAAATGACGGTAAATAAAGCCTGGATGCAGCTGAAGACGGCCATGGACGGAAGCAGATCCCCGGCTCCGAGACGCGGACAGGGCGGAAAAACTGGCTCGACTGGCGGCGAGTGTCGGAAACCTTCGGGAACATTCGGACAGCTTCGGAAACCTTACACTAAAGACGCAGTTGCAGCACAGCCGAGCAGCCACACGAGGGAGCCATTTATCACATAAAAATTATGTTTACCAACGTTACAAAGGAATACTGGCGTACTGCATGCTACGCACTACACACTATATACTGCTTACTATATATAAAAAAATAGTACATTATGAGAGTAATGACAAATGCAGTATGAAATATGTGCACAGTATGTGATTTTTTTCTGATGAAATGCATGGATGACCTGCGACATTTGTCAAAAAAGTGAAGAGTAAATGTGTTCATCACATTGTGAGGTCAAGTCAAGGGCATTGCATTGTGGGATACAGTGTCTCACACAGTGTGCTCTGGATGCACGCTGCACATTTTGAATCATAACAGGTCATCTGGGTATTGTATGCATACATAAAATTTAAATACTGTACACACAGGAATGCATGAGTTATTTTATTTTTTATTTTACATGTATCATGATAGTATCATGCAATTCTATGAAGTATCATTGTACTACCATCTAATGCCACACTATTATGTTGTAAAGGTAAACTTTGCATTTATATAAGTTTTTTGCATGCATTTACAATTTGTTATATAATTTTATTTTACTTTATTAAAAGTTTGGCCTTTTTTAAACTTTGCAATTATATATTTTGAATCCGAATTAGATAATCTGATAAATTATAAACCAAGTATGAAAAATGTCCAGAGTTTTCATGTTATTAGATTTTTAACAAATAATTAAAGTTTTGCCCCACAGGTGGAGTAGAATGTCTTCAGTCTGACAAAGCAATTTGCTTTATACATTTACAGCAAAATCAGAGTACAGGCAGTTTTAGCTTAAAATCAAAATGAATATAATCAATAATTATGAATTATAAAATTATAACAGCCTATTTAAAAAAAATATATTGTTAGCTGATGCTAACTTAAGGTAACTTTTAAATATAAAGTCCAAATATTTTTATTCAACCAACTAGAATGCATTTGATGGAAAAACAGAGGATTTGATGTTCAGAACAGAGTAACTAAAGTAATTAAGCTTGACTTTATCTAGTGGTTATTTTGGGAAAAACAGTACGGGGCCGTTTCCCCCCACTCTACCCTATAATTATACATTCATTTAAAATAAAACAATTAAATATTAATATACAGGTTTTTTTTATATTATCAGATGTTATATTTTAATTTAGAATATAACTCCGTCGATATGATTATGGTTTAGGGCGATCAGGTGTTGAGAGTTTGGATCTCTGCCGGTTTTCTTGCGCTGTTTTGAGTAACAGAGCCTCAGTTGAAACACACTCTTTCCTAACACTGTGGCCAGATTTCAGGTCAGGGACCGCAGATTTCCCCACCGCTATACGGAATCAGGTTACAACACACAAACATCAACAGTCGTGTGAATTAATGAATGTCAGGGCTTGCTCTAGAGCAGTGCATCTCAACCTTTTGGCGTACCGGACCCCAGTCCAATTCAGAACCATCCTCAAGGACCCCCAGAACAAAGTTGACTCATCTATGTATCATTTGTGTGTCTTTGTGAGGACCAAATGCAGTCAAGTATAATTCAAGTTAGCTGACTTGTCCAGTATTTGGCCATATCATCAGCTATATTGGATTTTTCTTTCATGGGAACATGTCATGACAAAATATACAAAATTTATACAAAAATTCATACTTTATATGGACCCCCTGGCCTTACGTCAAGGACCACTAGGGGTCCACGGACCCCTGGTTGAGAAACACTGCTCTAGAGGACGTGTAACGCAGGTTTGGCATTATCAGCCGCAGTCATCTGCGGTTACGTGGAGCCCTAACTAGACAACTCAGTGCCAAGCCAACAGGCGAGATTAATCACAATCGATGCACATCACCCGAATCAACTCGGAGAACAAGCGGATTAACCATTTCAGTGCAGTTAAATCACCAAAATAGCTTGATTTAGTATGATTTCTAGACTGGATAAGGTCGTTCCTTCAGATTCTGAAACGTATATCCTGGGTTAGTTTGTATAAATGGAGAAAAAATCCAGAACACGGCAGCAGATTAATTTTTAATGAGTCAAAAAGAACGCATGTCACACCTCTGTTTATCAATTTGCACTGGCTACCAGTAGCTGCTCGCATTAAATTCAAGGCATTGATGTTTGCCTACAAAACCACCACTGGCTCTGCACCCCTTTACCTAAATTCATTACTTCAGAGTTATGTGCCTCTAGAAGCTTGCGTTCTGCAAGTGAACGGCGTATTATTGTTCATCTCAAAGAGGCACAAAATCACTTTCACAGACTTTTACATTAACTGTTCCCTCCTGGTGGAATGACCTGCCCAACTCAGTCCCTTAGCCATCTTCAAGAAACTACTAAAAACACATCTGTTCCACCTTTATTTGACCCTCTAACTCTAACACTTTCTATTCTTAAAAAAAAAGACTTGCTTTTAGACTTGCTCTCTATTCATTTGCAGCTTGTTTTCTTAAAAAAAAAAAACTAACACTTGCTTTCTAATCTTTTTGTATTCTATCTGTTTTCTTTTCATTTATTATAAAATTAACAAAAGCATTAAGACCTCTAACACGAGCTTGCTCTATTCTTTTTCTATTCTATCTGTTTTCTTTTCATTTATTATACAATTAACAAAAGCATTAAGACCTCTAACACGAGCTTGCTCTATTCTTTTTCTATTCTATCTGTTTTCTTTTTATTTGTTATATTATTTTAAAAACCCTTGCTATGTGTTCTGCGTTAAGCTAACTGAGACTTGTTATAGCACTTGTATATCATTGCTCTTTTGTTGATTTTGATTGCTTCCATTGTCCTCATTTGTAAGTCGCTTTGGATAAAAGC
>NW_015536496.1:321125-326900 GCF_001515605.1 Sinocyclocheilus anshuiensis | reverse complement strand
GCCATCTTCAAGAAACGACTAAAAACACATCTGTTCCACCTTTATTTGACCCTCTAACTCTAACACTTTCTATTCTAATTCTATTCTTAAAAAAAAAGACTTGCTTTTAGACTTGCTCTCTATTCATTTGCAGCTTGTTTTCTTAAAAAAAAAAAACTAACACTTGCTTTCTAATCTTTTTGTATTCTATCTGTTTTCTTTTCATTTATTATACAATTAACAAAAGCATTAAGACCTCTAACACGAGCTTGCTCTATTCTTTTTCTATTCTATCTGTTTTCTTTTTATTTGTTATATTATTTAAAAAAACCCTTGCTATGTGTTCTGCGTTAAGCTAGCTGAGACTTGTTATAGCACTTGTATATCATTGCTCTTTTGTTAGTTTTGATTGCTTCTATTGTCCTCATTTGTAAGTCGCTTTGGATAAAAGTGTCTGCTAAATGACTAAATGTAAATATGTAAAAATCACAATGGATTTCAGTTTTGAGTGCTAGTTATTACTCGGGGCTAGTTGTCACAAGGTCTGTATTTCAGTAACTGTAAGATCTTCGGTCAAAAGTTAAATTGCACAAATCCGTTTTATCTAGCGGTGCTTTTGTATGTTGGTCTTAAACACCAGATCCAAACAGTTATTATTTCTGAGTTAAACTAAAATTAAAACAACATAAAATCACACACATTGATACAGGTTATACAGGTACAGGTAGATTTTAACTGAAACTGTTCAGCTGAGAATATTTTTCATAAATGTTAAAAAAACATTTAAAGTAAAAAAAATAAATAAAAATTTGACTAAAATATTAAATGCAAACAAAAGAAAAAATATGCATATCTATATTTAAAATATATCATACTGTATAGCTTTGCAGCAAAATGTGAAAAGTAAAACTACAAAAGAAATGAATATCTGAAGCAACAAAATTACACAAATACTGTGCATGAAAAATTGCACAGTATACAAAAATTGTATAAAATGACAAATACGTATAAACACATGACAACGTTTAGGACGAATTCAAAATGTTTTTGTAATTTTATAAATTTCATATAAATGTTATAAAATTCATTTTACAACTTCTTTTAGCAAATTAATTATATTTTTGACAAACAGTATTTGTGTGTAATTCATTTTTTGTAGCTTCAGATAAATTTTCCTGAGAAGTCAAAGTATATATTTTAAATATAGATATACAGACGTGTTTTTCTTTATTTGCATTTAATAGTTTAGTCAAAACTAATGTTTATGTCTATATGTATGCATATAGAAAAATGATTGAAAAGCACAAAAATTACCCTGAGTTACAAGATTTAACGGTTTATTTAAATTGAAACAGAAAATCTCAAGCTTCGATGCTTTTTCAGAGTTTGTTGTGCTTTTTTCTGAATGACTTCTTCAACTGACATCATCTCAAATTACAGATAATAAAAAAATTAAATAATTGCAACTTTTTATCTCACAATTCAGACTTTTTTCTCACAATTCTGAGAAAATAAAAAGAATTGCAAGAAATAAACTCAAACAATTCAGAAAAAAGACTTGCTATTCTAAGAAAACAGTCAGAATTGTGAACTATAAACGTGAAATTCAGAGAAAAAAGTCAAAATTGCAAGAAATAAACTAAAAAAAAAAAAAAGTCAGAATTGTGAGATAAATAGTTCAGATAAATTTTCCTGAGAAGTCAAAGTATATATTTTAAATATAGATATACAGACGTGTTTTTCTTTATTTGCATTTAATAGTTTAGTCAAAACTAATGTTTATGTCTATATGTATGCATATAGAAAAATGATTGAAAAGCACAAAAATTACCCTGAGTTACAAGATTTAACGGTTTATTTAAATTGAAACAGAAAATCTCAAGCTTCGATGCTTTTTCAGAGTTTGTTGTGCTTTTTTCTGAATGACTTCTTCAACTGACATCATCTCAAATTACAGATAATAAAAAAATTAAATAATTGCAACTTTTTATCTCACAATTCAGACTTTTTTCTCACAATTCTGAGAAAATAAAAAGAATTGCAAGAAATAAACTCAGACAATTCAGAAAAAAGACTTGCTATTCTAAGAAAACAGTCAGAATTGTGAACTATAAACGTGCAATTCAGAGAAAAAAGTCAAAATTGCAAGAAATAAACTAAAAAAAAAAAAAAAGTCAGAATTGTGAGATAAATAGTTGCAATGACCATTTTCTTATTTTTATTCCATGGTGGAAACAGGCTTCCATGCTCATCAAATATGATTTAGTTTACAGTGGATTATTTCCCATGTTCTGAAACTACATGAAAATCACAAAGCGAATCCAGAATGATTTGCTCACGAGCAACAGAGCCTTCAGTCTCAGCAGATGTCATCTCCTGTGGCGTCCTGCTCTTTGGCCTGTAGGTGGCGCTGTGACAGATAGTGTCTGAGTGCATCCACCTCGTGCGACAGGTGCTGGATGTGCAGCTGCAGGCTGTGGTTCTCGTCCTGGAGCTGCAGCGCCCTCTGCTGGGTCAGCTGGATCCGCCGCCGCGCTTTATCGCGACTCTTCCTCACCGCGATGTTGTTGCGCTCTCTACGCAGACGGTATTCCATGCTGTCTTTGCTTGGGCCGCGCTTCTGTCCCATCGGCCGCAGGGTGGAGGCCGGGGGTGGCAGAAGAAACTGAGAAAAATCCTTCCCAGAGATTCGTGGAGTTACCGAGAACGGAAAAGAAAATAAGTTAAGTGAAAGCGATACATAGAGATTTCCAAGAAATGTAATGCATTGGAGCACCATACATACAACTAGAGCTCCTCAACTAAAAGTAAAACCAGAAAATAAGATCAAATAAAATTTAACTGAAATAAAATATTACAAAAATATAAACGCATTATATTGCTAACTTGTAAAAATAAATAAATAAATAAAATATATAAATAAACAAAATAAAAAATAAAAAAATATATAATGATCTATTCTTAAAAAATTAATAATAATAATATCAACAACAGCAAACTAAAACTGAAACTAAAATTAAAATGTGTAATTTTCTCTACTAGCCTGGGTAAAATTCATGTAATAATATGAAATAATAAAATGAAACACTTCTCTATTATAAATCTTGGAGGGATTTGTTATAATTATTTCAGTAACTACAATAATTTCCTGCACACATAAAATAATGAAAAAAAGTATTTATTTAACTATTTACTATATTATTTACAGTTTAATTTTACTTTTAATCTCAGACTTGTATGTATGCATTTATTTATTTATTTACTATTATTGTGGTCATCAAACTTAGTTATTACACAAACATTAAATATATAATTACTAATATTAACTATGTGCTGCTGGGGGTCAGACACGAGGAGTACGGCACGAAGCCCATCATCTGCTCCATGCTCCGGCCGTCTGGCGTCTTGGGAAAGGCCATGGGCTGGCCGTACAGACCCGTGTCCATCTGAGGCATCTGAGCGCTCATGCTGCTGGAGTCAGGGTTCAGGGAGGACTGATGATGGAGAGCAAACATACAGATGGAGGACGCAGGACTGTCGGAGATGGACATCTGTGGATGAAGACGATCCGAGACTGAACTCCAACAACATAAAGTCACCAATCCTCTGACAGGAGTAGAACAGAAGAGACGTTTCTGTACTTACAGCTTGTAAACGCTGCTCCTCTCAAGCACAATCTTGATGTGTTCTTCCACAGGATCCGTTATGATACAGGTACAATGACACCATCACTTCCTCTGTCACAACCACCCCTCCTTCCCCTCAAATTATTTTTATGTTGCATCATAGATTAACTTCTTTTTTCCTTTTCCCTGTTTTATAAGCACTTTCTACATTGACTAAATCCTAATGTATCTCTGCTGCCCAAAAAACATGTTTCTGATACATCTTTGAATGTTTTATTAGTTATTTCCTGCACACATAAAATAAGCAAATGCAAAAATGGTTTCTGAAAAACATTGAAATAAAATATATTAAAGTGATTAAACATTAAAATTATTTATTTCATATGATTAACTATTTTTATTTCTTATTTTTTACTGTTATTATCTAACTTATTAAATATTAGTAATTATGTTTAAAAATATAAAAGTTAGATAATAACAGTAAAAAAAAGAAATAAAAATAGTTAATCATATGAAATAAACCGATTTTTATATACTGAAAATTATATTTTTTTAATAAATATTTGTAACATATTTAACATTTATATAATAAGTTGGATAATAATAGAAATAAATATTAGATATGAAAAAGTTAATAATTAGAAAATGATTAAAAACTATTTGTAAATATTAAATATTAGTAATTATGTTTAAAAATATATATTTACAAATAGTTTTTAATCATATTTTCTAATTATTAACTTTTTCATATCTAATATTTATTTCTATTATTATCCAACTTATTATATAAATGTTAAATAGGTTACAAATATTTATTAATTTTTTTATTTCAATTTAAAATTATTAACAACATTGAAATCGTTTTAAAAATCTGTTTATTTCATACGATTAACTATTTTATATTTCTTAATATTTATTTCTAACTATTATTATCTAACTAAATATTTTTAAACAATTACTAATATTTAGTATTTAAAAAAGTTTATACTTAACTTTTTTTGTATCTAAATAAAAAGTTATAAATAAAAATGTTAAATATATTACTAATATCGTTTATTTTTTTTATTCAATTTCAAATTATTTTTATTTATCTTTATTTCTTATCTAATATTTGTTTCTAACTAGTATTATCCAACTTATTATATAATTTGAAATATGTAATTACTACACTCTAAAAAATGCTGGGTTAAATACAACCCGGTGCTGGGTAAAATATGGACAAACCCAGCAATTGGGTTGTTTTGACCCAGCGGTTGGGTTACTACCCAGAAGGTTGGGTTAAACATTTAACTCAACCGCTGGGTCAAAACAACCCAATTGCTGGGTTTGTCCCTATTTTACCCAGCACTGGCTTGTATTTAACCCAGCATTTTTTAGAGTGTAGTATTTACTATCCACTATTAGAATTATTACTTAGTTTATTCTCAGGCATAATAAATAAACACAGAAATTGCACAGCTAAATTATTAGGCAGAAATGTGTCTAAAATTTGAAATTGACATTCACATTTTGTTTGCATTTTCAAGACATGGACCAAAACATACAAATTAACATATATACAATACAAAAGTAAAATTTCACCAAATCTAAAATTAAACGTCAAAAATGCAGGATGTGTAAATATTCCGTCGTGACCTAAAAGTCTCCAAAACTCCACACTGTTACAGAAGTACCTGGCTAATGTTACATTGTTTCCTCATCACAGCTGATTGGCCAATCAGAGGAGACTCACTGGCACCTCCTGCAGCAAGACCGAGGAACTGCCAAAGAAGGAATAAAATAATAATAATAATAATGTGTACAGGGATGAAAACGGTTCAGAAAAACTGGGTCAATTTTTGCCATTCACCGTGAGAAATGATTAATGACCTAACATTTCTAAAATGAGTTTAATAGAGAGCATCATTCCCTACCAAATTCAAGCTGTCATAAAATGAATTAATTTACCTTTAAATATTAACAACAACCATAACATAATATGAAGACCAAACAAAAACAGACACTCACCTGTGGCTCTGTGTTCATATGAACGGTATAAATGAGGTCATTTGGGAACATGGTTTGAACTGCAACGAGTTATACAGATCTTCAGAAATCATTTTATTTGTCAGTGGTACAAATGTAAAATAAGGGCTTTCTGGTACAATAAAAAAAAAAAAAAAAAAGTTTT
>NW_015536496.1:319671-320954 GCF_001515605.1 Sinocyclocheilus anshuiensis | reverse complement strand
GAATCAAAAACCAGACTGGAGCACTTGAATGTGCTGTGAAGCTGCAACAGAACACATACAGTATCTTAGTATTTTTTAATTTCATATAAATTATCTGAAACAACATTACAAGAGGTGAGGAATATATTTGTCAAAATATAAACAAAAATAGACTTGAGCTAATATTCCAGAACCAAAATTAAATGAAAAATATAGCATAATATCGCCTGCAGTTATTCCTGAAGAGGGGTGAAAAATTACCTAACGTTACGCTCAGGACTACCGCGTCTCACAAAAAAGAAGGAGATCCCGTTTAAATAGGCCTGATATTACTCAAATCTACGATAATGCTAATGTGCTGAAAAGCTAACGTTCCACAACGCAATTTCACAATTAAAAATGCCAACAAAGCAATTGACTACTTTATTAACCTTAATGTTACTGGCAACTGTACATATAAAGCATATTTAAACCGTATTCTTGCCGTGTTCAGTCCTCTTCAAACTGTCGCAGCTTCAGCACTCTGAGGAGGATTTGATTTGATTTGATCAGAGACGCGACTGTTAGAAAAAAGCGCGTTTGGATTGCGAATCCGCCCAGCCTCCGTAACGAGTCCGCTAGTTTATTTCATATGTACTAAAACAACATTACGAGGAGAGGTGGGGAATATATTTGTCGAAATATAAATAAAAATAGACTTGAACTAATATTCTAGAACCAAATTTAAATAAAAAAAAAAAAAAAAAAAGTTTTTAGTAATGCAAAGTCATCAATCCATTATTTAATCATTTATGGCTTATTGTTTTTTTTTTTAATTGAGCTGCATTAAAATAAATCAATAAATAAAAATGTTTAATAGTGTAACAATAATGATGCACGATTATATCAGATGGGATTTTTTCTTTCATTCATTCACACACAAATTTCACTACATTCACCAGTGAATAATTTACATTTCACAAAACAGTTAAAGTTACACCTTTTTTTTTGCCTCAGGAATCTTTGAAGCAACATAAGATCAGTGCACTGGATATTACAAATGTCTTGCAAGCATTTTAGAACTAATAAAATCCCCGTGGCTGTAAATCACACACACGTTAGGTTTCTGTCCACAGACTTTTATTGAAAATAATCAGATAGAAAGTGTAATTTTAGCCCAAAGCGGAGTAAAGCAAAGCAAAAATCATCGTATAACTCGCTCAAACTGTTCACAAATAACCCTCTAAATATTTTTATCTGAATGTATCTTTGTTGTTCAAACAACAAATACAAACTGTACACAAATAATAATTTATGGGAAAAAA
>NW_015536496.1:305178-319473 GCF_001515605.1 Sinocyclocheilus anshuiensis | reverse complement strand
CAGGTGATATGTATTTCACTCAATCTTAACGCTCTTGAGCAGCTGTGGGGGATTCTGTAGAGACGAGCTGAGCAAAACTCCCCATTAAAGACCAGAGCATTTAAGGAAGTCGTCCTCCAGGAGTTAAACAGCACAGATGTGAAAATTTGTCATGAACGTGTACACTCAGTGCCAAGAAGGGTCAGAGCAGTATACTTTCAGAACTTATATATTAAGTTCTGGAGAACATACTAAGTGCTAGAATATTATACATTTTCTGAATTAAATCTAGGGTGTACTCATTTCTGCAATCCTTCATTTAAACTAAATTGGCTAATTTACTTATCTTAAAGAAAATATTGGCATATATTTTGTTGTTTTTATTAAGTATATGTTTAAATTTTGCCATCTTTCCATGAATTATATTAGTGATCATTAAGAAAATACATCTTTTATATTTATTCAAAGGGGGTGTACTCATTTATGCTGTGCACTGTATATATCTATCTATCTATCTATCTATCTATCTATATATATATATATAAATATTTGTATACCAATTATAACCAATTAACTACCTTTTACTAATTATCTCATATAATTAAATATAAATATATAACAAATGATTTTTTTCTCGAAAATTATCACCCTACTTATTATATAAACACTAATATTTACTATTTAATACTAGAATTAAAATGTAATAATAATTATATTGCATTCTCAGGCATTAAAATAACAATTGTTTTGTATTCTCAAGTAAAAATGTTTTTAGAAATTGCAAATATTAAGAGGAACAAATGTGCTTCTAAACTGAATTCATCTTCACATTTTGTGTGCATTTTCAAGACAAAAAAAGGTGTACGGTTTATTGCTGATTTAAGCAAAATCAGCAGGCGTTCTCGAAGTCATCCGCGCTTGCGTCGCTCCACTCCATCCTGGCGAGGCGTTTGAGGACGTTTCTGGCTCTGGGAATCTGCTTTAGCTGAACGAAACCTTGAGCCGTCATGAGCAAAGACGCCTCCAACATCACCTGCAGACAGACAGAGCACTTCACTGATAAAACCCTGACATCAGCTGACGTATACTTCTGTTTTTATAACACAAATATATGTGCGTGACCTGCAATGTAATCGGAAGAGCCTTCATCATCGGTTGTCAAGTTTTAAATGACACTGTGGAGTCCTTAGATAATAAACAACATTGTGCTTGTCTTTTTGTTGACTTATCAAAGGCCTTTGATACTGTGGACCATGACATATTATTAAATAGGTTTAGATGGGTAGGACTATCAGAAAATGCTAATTTATGGTTCATTGCTTAAATGTGTAAAGATGGAAGGTGTTCAGTCAGATCCTTTGGAGATTGTTAAGGGTGTCCCACAAGGACCTGTGTTGGGGCCGTTATTATTTAGTATATAAACTGCCCAGATTTTAATATTGATAATGCAAGATTCCATTTTTTATGCAGATGATATTATCATGTATTGCTCAGCCCCCTCTAAGCAACAATCTGTGGCTTCTTTACGGTCTGCTTTTGATATTATCCAAAATAAGTTCTGTGCGTTGAGGCTGGTCTTAAATGTTAAAAAAAAATAAATGTATGTCATTTTCAAATTCTAAAACTTCTTAATTGTCAGAGTACAAATACTTGGGTATTATTGTCGATAACACACTACGTTTTGGTTCACACATGAAGTATTTGAGGACAAATTTAAAGAAAAAGTTAGGGTTTTACTTATTTCTAAAGTGGTGTTTTTCATTCAATGCGAGGAAGAAATTAGTGTCCGCTACTTTTCTCCCGGGTCTCGATTATGGGGATGTTCATCAGCATGCCCCCTCTTACCTTCTTGGATGCTTTGTACCATAGTGCTCTGAGATTTATAACCGATTGTACATTTTCAACACATCATTGTGAACTATACAAAAGAGTTGCATGGCCTTCTTTGAGTATTCAGAGAAAAATGCATTGGTATCTGTTGATATATAAAGCCATATTGGGTTATTTGCCATTTTATCTCTGTTTTTCATTCAAAGGACCTCGTCTGGCCATTACTCTTTACGTTCTCAATCAAATTATAATCTTTGTCAGAACTGAGCTTGGTAAAACCTCCTTTAAATATGCCGCCACTTCAGATTGGAATCTTCTCCAAAAGGAGATGAAGTTACAAAACTTGGTGTCTTATAATTATTAAGTTTTTACTACGTAATCTAGAGAGCGAGTTAATGGTGTGTAATTGTTTTAAAATGGTTATTAGTATTGTATGTTGCAACTATGCTGTTTATTTGGCTGCCTATCTTGACCAGGACACTCCTGTAAAAACCATTTATTATCTGGTTAAATACAGGTAATATATCATTTTACCATCATAATCATCAAGAGTATTATCATAAACACGTGTAAACATGGAAAATACCGCCATAATAAAGTCACACTTCAGCCTACCTTCCATCAGAGTTGCAAAAGCTGTGAAGAACCGGAGCACTGGATCATTATCGTACAACTTTAAATTCTTCACAGCTGTATTTATGGCATGTCTGTAGTATTTCTCCCTCATGTAGGCTAATAAATAATTAACGGCTGTTAAAAAATGTCATATTAACGTTAACATTTTTTTTTTTAATGTATAATATGACAAAAACGATTAAATCGATACTTACCAAACACGTTTTATAGTGTTCTGACATATTTCATCCGGATAATTAAATTAAATCAACAACTTCCTCGCAAATAAACGGCCTCAAACTGCACCTGTGATTTAGCGAACACCTGCGCAGGAATAATAATCACACACACAGCGGCGACTGTGTTATTGATCCCTAGCGATCTTCTGAAATTGATTACTCACGTCTGGTTGCGAATCCACGAATCATTTTGTTGTTTTATCCCACACTGTTATATTTCGTTTTTTTTCTTTGAGGTAATTAAGCAGAAGGAGTAAAAAAAAAAAAAAAAGTACGATTTTTATTATGGCGAAGGCTTTACGTCATGAGACGCTCAGACGCGATTGGCTAACAGGAAGACATTCGAATGAATATTAATGAGCACATCCGACACGCTTCAGTAGCGTCCTCAAGGACTGATTAATATTCATGAGCACACCTGGCTCGACTTTAGTAGTTCAGGATGGGTTTGATGCAGAGGTTCCACATTTACAGCTGGTTTAGTCATTATTGCATTTAATTAGACACAAATAGTATGTGACCTGAAGGTTTTTCATGTTTATCTCCACCCTGCTTGGATTGGTATATTGTAAAAATACGGGTTTTAAGGTTTTTCCTTAAAGAAAATTCCCATCAAGATCCTTCTGGATCAGTTCCAACACTCCAAAACATGTTCTTCCCCAGTAACTTTGTCTTGTTTTCCATTACAAATATCTAAACATTAAGATGCATTTACTCGAGAAGCAAAATAACAGAGATATATGAGGTCTTGTTAACATAGATATTGTCTTTTCTGAAAAATCTGTCAAAATGAAGTGACTTTTTGTTTAAAAGCAGGAAAAAAATATCTGCTGACAGAGCTGGGTAGTAACTGATTACATGTAATCTGGATTATGTAATCAGATTCCAAAAATTAAGATTAAATTACATTTTATAATACTCGGAATCAGACTACAGTTACTTTTTATTGATTACATATTATTCACACAATAGCAATAAATGATTCAGAATTGATTGATTCTCCCTAATTCCTTTTTCATGTTTGAAATGTTCCTTTCTACAATATCCTACTGCTTATATACATTCAGAAAGTCTTCCAGTTTCACACAAGTACACCGCATCTGAGCACTGGAGTTACAAAACATCATTTCAGTTTTAAGAAGTGTTTTCTCAACATTGCAACATTGCATCAACTACTGATGAAGTATCGCTCCGTGTGTTATTTAACCATGTATTATTATGTCTTTGGAAGGCTTTTGTCTTTCAGATGCACAAATTCACTTTATTTCTTATTTTCATGTAATGCAGGGATTCCCAAACGTTCTCGTCATCTGATCCTCTTTCACCTAATATGCTTACTTTAAGTACCTCTGAGATTAAAAAATAAATATTTTAATAATTAAGTATCACGTTTGCATGTTCACAGTTAATGGCCACATGACATGCAGGTAAACATGTATAATATATTTTTATATAAATAATAATAATAATAATAATAATGTAGATAACGTTATTATTATTATTGAATTAGAAAACAAAAAATAAAAGATTTTCATTAATATTTTTGTATAATAATAATAATAGTATTATATTTTATAAGAATTAAAATAATAATAAAAACAATGAAAAAAGACATTACCAGCATAATTTAAATGAAAAACTTTTTTTTTATTGTAATATATATATTATATATATATTAGTGCTGTCAAACAATTAATTGCAATTGCATCCAAAATAAGTTTGTTTACATATGTGTACTCACTGTACATATTTATTATGTATATATAAATACACACACATGCATGTATATATTTAACATTAAATGTTACATTTGTATACAAAATATATTTATATATAATATAAATTATATGAATATAAATATATGTATATAATATACAAATATATAATGATATATATATATATATAATGATTTATTTTTTTCGATACATCATATAAAATAACCTGATTATTCATTATATAAACCCAAAGTCCACACTGTACACTGCTCAAATGCTATTTAAAAAAAAAAAGTAATGTATTATGTATAGTTGGTGCAGAAGCTGCGAGATTAACGAGTAAATCTGTATAACTGACCTTGTTTATTCTGCATTATAATAGTGTCACGCGTGATCAACAGAGAAACGCACCTCATGCTTACCTCTAAAATACTGACATATGCAAACGCAGGCACTGTTTACTGCTTCTGAAAATGAGAAATATAGAGATAATTATAATATATAAACTGATAACCGACCCATAGAGGATGCATGTCATTAGTTTAGGCTTATTTTGCTGAATATATCAGAGAATAACCTCAAAAGTACTGACCCGCTGGGTTTATTGATTGAGCTCTTCCTTTATCAGGACGAACAGTTCCTCTGAAGACTTTAAATGCACTTTCATAAATGCATGAAAGAATAATATAATGCATATTAACAATCATTTCGGTTTATTTCAGTTCTCTTTAATAACCAGACGAGCCTATGAAACTGGTCCAAAGTTGAATCTGTAGTTAAAGCAGGGAAACATCAGGTTACCAATTCATTCTTGGTTAATTTATTAAGCGGTTATTAACCCAAAATATACTGCATATAATTACAATCAACACAGGAAGCATAAATACAGGGGGTGTGGACATGGACGATTTAAAACCCTTCTTTGATTTAGTTTCTGATGGTTTAGTATTTCTATAATTATCATCTTAATTGTCTTTAAACTAAGACCAAGTATATACATGAATATAATGTCGTTAGAACACTGTGCAAATCTTTGTATGATTGACAAACGTTTGCAGAACAGTTTTTGTTTTGCATAAATTAAAATCATGAACTGAGTTTTGCCATCCAGTGATGTCATCCTTCAAGAGTTCATAGCTTTTATATATATATTAAAAAAATATATATACATTTTTAAGTGAATTTTCCCGTCCACGCACAGGAAGGAAAGATAACACTTTGCAGCAAACAATCTGGATGAAGGAATAATTCATCTAAAAATGGAAATTTTCGTTTATTCGCCCTCATATCGTTCTAAATCAGTAAGCAGTTATTTTTTTTGTAAAGAATCTTCATGCAGGTATTTCTATATTACAACAGCATACAGTTATTTAAATTTTCAGCATATGTAAATAATTTTCATTTATGGGTGAATTATTCCTTTTAAAGGACTAGTTCACCCAAAAATGTAAATGTTCTGAAGATGTGCTCACCCTCAAGCCATCCGAGATGAGTTTGTTTCTTCATCAGGTTTGGAGAAATGTAGCATTGCATCAGTGTCTCACTGCAAGTGAATGGGTGCCGTCAGAATGAGAGTCCAAAGAGCTGATAAAAACATCACAATAATCCACAAGTAATCCACAGCACTCCAGTCCATCAGTTAACATCTGGAGAAGACAAAAGCTGAAACAAATCCAGCATTAAGACGTTTTTAACTAAAATACGAATCCATAATAACGCTTCCTCCAGTGAAAAAGTGCATCTCCTGTAGTCTCTCACATCAAAATCCAGCCACATATTTGTTTAGAGCTGTTTAAACGCTGCTTGATCTGTGCAGGTTTCTCCCGATTCACACCAGAACACTTTTTCACTGGAGGACGTGTTGTAAGACATTTCTCCAAACCTGATGAAGAAACAAACTCATCTCGGATGGCCTGAGGATGAGCACATTTTAATTTTTAGGTGAACTATTCCTTTAAAAAAACATTTGATTCTATGTCTGCTTATAACGTTTTGAGTTTTTCCACTCTCTACACTCCCGTCATCATATTTTACATGAAAAAGATACCGTACATTTTCTTAAAAAGAAACGTAAATAAAAACCCTCCTAATCTCCAACTCAAGCTCAAGTCGACTACAAAATAATTACAATATATGTACAAAACGGATGCACTGATGATCACAGCACGTTAGTGAGACAGAGAGAGAGAGAGATGCATCATGGGAAATGGCGTTCTTGGAGCTTTCTCAGATGTTCGGTTTCATCGGCGGCGCTCCTTAAACATTCACGATTGTTTTAAAACCAGTTCCTCGGCTTCGACTGGATTTGATGATGTCATTGCTAACAAACACATCACTGGAATGTTAAATGAGAAGAGAAAGAGGCGGTAAAAAACATCCATCAAGAGAGAATTCATGCCCAGAAAAAAATCATAAAAACCTTAAAAAAAAAACAACACTCTTTTTGGCATTCGTCAGCGTTTCTTCCACCGATCCTCCTTCCCGTTCACACTCGGATAATCATGCGTGAGCCGAGCGGCCCGTAGACGTCAGACAGAACCAGGAAGTGCAGGTGAGCGTGTGCTTTGAATGTGAAGTGTTACGAATGGAGTTTCCATGGCAGCGTCAGACGAGGCGGGACCTCACGTGGATTTCTGCCGGTAGTGGAGCGTCAGGTCGCCGCCACTCTTCCAGATGAAGTGCTTCACCGTTCGCAGGTCCATGTTGGGATCCAGAACCTGACGAAAGCAGCACAACATCATGCCACAAAGACGACATTTCTTTGAACGTGCATCATGTCTGATTAAGTTTATACGCAGGAAGATGACAGATCTGATGTGTTCAAGTCATCATGGGATAATTATGTAATTATGAGGTGCGTTTGACCCTCATGTTGCGTTCTGGTTTTTCTTTTCTGCAAAAATGCTAGTTAATGTTGTTATTTTTTGACAATACTTTTGGGGAATTTTTTCTCACCTTGTTAAAATGACCAGCTTACAAAAAAATTGCTTATAAAATCTCACATTACGCTGTAATATCACCAAATCTTGGATTCGATCTTTTTATAAACTTGTTTTCTTTCAGTTAGCATGGGTTATTTATTTCCTTTTGGATCCGATTGATTGTTGGCCTCTGAGCTCATGCGCCTCCGTTTTTGAGCCAGAATTATCCACAAATAATGTATTTTTCACTCAGAAACTGAGACGCATGAGCTCAGATCAATGAGGCCTATGATCAATCATCTCCAGAAAGAAACACAAAAAACCTGTGCTATTAGAAATTTTAATCTTTAATTTGAGACGCATGAGCTCAGATCAATGAGGCCTATGATCAATCATCTCCAGAAAGAAACACAAAAAACCTGTGCTATTGGAAAGAAAACAAGTTGATAAAAAGATCAACTCCAATAGACAGTAAAATAAAGAGATTTACAAGCAATTTTTAAAAGACGGGTCATTTTTATCAAATCAGGTAAAGGATTTTCATCACAGCACAAATCACTTTGGTCGGAGCAATGTACATTTTTTTGCATAAAATTCAACAATATTTTTTAATTCTACATCTTAAAAATTATGAATAAATAATGTGCCATAGGGCCATTTTACTTTTTTATATTTTTATTTAATTTATGAAAGTATACAATCGTAATTGTACATTACTATGGTATTTTGTACATGCAACTTTACTATTGGTGACGGCAGCCATTGACTTCCATAGTGTTTTTTTTCCTACTATGGAAGTCAATGGCTACCGTCAGCTGTTTGGTTCCCAACATTCTTCAAAATCTCTTTTTCAAAATATCTTATTTTGAAGAATGTTGGAATGTTGGAAAACAAACAGTTGACGGTAGTCATGGACTTCCATAGCGTTTTTTCCTTACTATTGATGTCAATGGCTACCGTCAACTCTTTGGTTCCCAACATTCTTAAAAATCTCTTTTTCAAAGTATCTTATTTTGAAGAATGTTGGAAAACAAACAGTTGATGGTAGCCATTGACATCCATGGTAGGGAGGGAAAAAAAATACTATATAAGTCAATGGCGACCAGCAACTGTTTGGTTCCCAACATTCTTCAAAATATCTCTTTCAAAATACCTTATTTGTAAATGCATTGTAATGCAAATTTACCATTAATACAGGCGCTGCTTGAGAGTAACATTATAGATAACAAATGCTGTAGAAGTATCAGTCATTGTTAGTTCTCTAATGTAGTAAACTAATGTTAAAAACAAATGAAACCTTATTGTAAAGTGTTACCGGAAACGGTTACCAACAAAAATGACAGGTACAGTATCAAAATGACTGCAATAACAAAACTGCGCTGGTGTTGGTGTCATCTAATGAAATACCTGGTCTTGGCAGAACAGCTCAATCTTCTCCTCCGCTAGCACTGCCATGTCCTCCTCCTCTTTCTGTTCGCTGGGTTTCTCTGCGGCCGAACTGCCTGTCTGCGACTCACTGTCCAGGTTGATGATCTTTTCATACACGTGTTCCATCACCTTCCTCACCTGTAACATATCACTGGCCGACAAACGATCCCTACAAACGCACACAAACACACATTTTCGTGCATACTGATGTGCAACGGCATCCAACAAGTGTGTTCAGGATGAGCTGAAATTATTGTTCGTGCAACAGATGCCATGAACGGATGATAAAAATAAACAATCGCCCACTTTTTCACTGCCATTTATTTATAAAAAATTAAATAAAGATTTTTAAAGGGACAGATCACCCAAAAATTAAGATTGGCATCATTTACTCATGTTCAAGTTGTTCCAAACCTGTATAAGTTTCTGTCTTCTGTTGAATGCAAAAGAAGATATTTTGAAGAATGTTGCAAACCAAACAGTTGCTGGTCACCACTGACTTCCATAGTGTTTTTTTCCTACTATGGAAGTCAATGGCTACCGTCAACTGTTTGGTTCCCAGCATTCTTCAAAATATCTTTTTTTGAAGAATTTTGGAAAACAAATGTTGGAATGTTGCAGTTGATGGTAGCCATTGATTTCCATAGAGTTTTTTCCTCTACTATGGAAGTCAGTGGCTACCGTCAACTGTTTGGTTCCCAATATTCTTTAAAAAAATCTCTTTCAAAATACCTTATTTTGAAGAATGTCAGAAAACAAATGTTGGAATTTTGCAGTTGACGGTAGCCATTGACTTCCACAGAGTTTTTCCCTTCTATGGAAGTCAATGGCTACCATCAACTGTTTGGTTCCCAACATTCTTCAAAATACCTTTTTTTGAAGAATGTTGGAAAACAAACAGGTGACGGTAGCCACTAACATCCATGGTAGGGAGAAAAAAAAAAACTATACAAGTCAATGGCGACCAGCAACTGTTTGGTTCCCAACATTCTTCAAAATATCTTTTTTTGAAGAATGTTGAAAAACAAATTTTGGAATGTTGCAGTTGACGGTAGCCATTGACTTCCATAGAGTTTTTTCCCCTACTATGGAAGTCAATGGCCACCGTCAACTGTTTGGTTCCCAACATTCTTCAAAATGTATTTATTTATTTTTAAATTGTGTGTTCAGCAGAAGAAAGAAACTCATACAGGTTTGGAACAACTTGAAAGTGAGTAAATGATGACAGTTATCATGTTTTGGGTGAACTATCCCTTTAAACCAAGAACGAAATTAAACTTGTAGGTCCATCTTTAAATTATAGTTATAAATCTACTTCTCTATAGAGAAAAATCAAGGGATTTTTACACCCAAATCCAACTTTTGCATCCTATAGTCCAGGGGTCTCCAAACTACTGTCCTGCAGAGTTTAGCTCCAGCTTTCCTCAACACACCTGCCTGGAAGTATGCCTAGTAAGAGCTTGATTAGCTGCTCTAGTCTCTGTCTAAGAAGCTTCAGACTGAAACGTCACCGTCACACGTACTTCTTTAACGTCTTTGCTCCAGAGGACGAATGGGGCTGGAGGTAGAACGGGATTTTGTTGAATTTGGGCATGTTTTTCTGTAAGAGAATACAAGCTGTACACTCACTACTTTACATTGTAGCAAAGTGTCATTTCTTCAGTGTTGTCACATGAAAAGATATAATAAAATATTTACAAAAATGTGAGGGGTGTACTCACTTCTGTGAGATACTGTAAGTGTACTTTATATAAGAGAAATCACAAGTGTAAAACACTTTGAAGAGGATGTTATGGACACTTACGTCCACGGTGATGTCGATGACCCACTGCGGGACCGTCTCGTTGAGTAACATGGACTCAGTTTCTCCACCGGAGTCTCGACACAGCAGCCTGAGCACAGACGTCATTTCATCAGCGAACACCAGCGTCTACAGAGCTGATCAAACAGAGGACACGCACCTGAATAACGTCCTTCCTCCCGCTTCACCGAAAATCACCGGAGTGTGCGGCGGCACCTGGAAATATCCGTTTCCCTTCTGTATCCGGCTCTCGTGCTCACCGTTCACTGAGGAAACACGACATACGCCATCAAGATCATCCGAAGAAATATCAGCCTTTTTCCAGAAAATATTGAGCATGAAAAAGATTTAATTTCTTCATTAAATGTAATTATAAAGAAAAATAAATGCATAAAATCAAGCCCTGTCCAACATTATTTCACTCTGAAATACCAGATTATGGAAGTTAAATGAGTTATGAAACAATACAGGTATTTAATTACTGTACATCATCATCATCATCATTATTATTATCTAGCAGTAAACAAAAAATATGTATAATTAATATACGTATTAATTCGCATAATATACATATTTATTATGATATGAAATTTATAATATTATATATACATGTTTATATCATTTAATATTATTATATATGTTAGCATTATTATCTACCATATGTATAATAAACGTATTTCACATAATATACATATATATTATATGCAATTTATAATATACATAATATAGACATATATATTTCTATCATTTAATATAATTATATATGTTAGTATTATTATTATTATTATTATTTACCATTAAACAAAAAATATGTATAACTAATATATGTATTTCACATAATATACATATTTATTATATGTAATTTATAATATAATGTTAGCTATAATATATATTTATATAATTTAATATAATTATATATGTTAGTCATAAAGTTATTGTTGTTATTATATAATACAGTAATTACAAACTTGGATATTATTGTCAAATTAATTAACTTTTATATTACAAAAATACAATATGCAAGTTTATAATTAATTACGTATATATACATGTGTGTAATATGTTAATTAAATGTGTTAATAATAATAATATTACACTGTCATTTCTAAACTAATTACAACATTTATATCGAAAAAAATATATATATACACAAGTTTAGAATTACTACGCATATATATATATATAAATAAATATAATATTACATATATAATTTAATAATTTTATTTTATATAATATATATTGATTTATATATTTTAAAAACATTATTTTATATATGTATATTAATTTATTTCATAATATTACATTTTAAAATCAGTGTTTTATGGACTGATTGATTGCTATTCCAGCATCTGTGCTTTTTCGTGGCAAGATCAGCAGATTTTAGGGATGAGTGATAAGAGTTGAGAGTCTTTACCGCTCCCATGATTGAGTTCGGTCTCCTCGTCCGTGGGGTTGATGTGAGTGCGAGGCCAGTACTCCAGCAGAGCCTGCAGCAGCAGCCCGCCCAGATTCACTGCAGCACAAACACACATTAATAACTCATCTTTCTCATCTACTGTCATGATAAACGGCTCGGCTCACGTTTAGGGTCGGATCCGTCAGGGCTGGTGAATCCAGCGTCTTTAGCAGAAACCCAGGCTGCAAAGCAGTCGCTCTCGTCCAGCGTTATCGTCAACATCTGTCAATCACAAGCCAAACGATTCATAAAACATTCACTGTGATGTGTTTAAACACCGTCCTGCCGTGACGTACCCCTGTCTTCAGATCCACCGAAAACCAGTTCGGCACATAAACCATCTTGAACCTTTTCTTGTTCTCTTCATCAAACTCCATCTTGCCCAGGTCTTCGACTTTACAGGCCTGCGAAACAGACAGCGAAGCAGTCACAGGACGGATGGGTCACGTGTTGAGGCACACGCATGTAAACGTTACCTTCAGCACATCCCAGTACGCCACGTTATTGTTGGTGTCTTTGGTCAGAATGTGTCGTTTGTCGTTCAGAATGTGGCACTGAATTATACTGGCGCCACCTACAGGTCAAAACAAGACATTCGCTTGAGTACTAGAATAATTCAAACTAAGACATAAAGACTATATCACGTAGCATTATAAACAAACAAATAAATATGTATAATTTGTATATATATACTTAATACTTAATATATTATTCTTAATTATTATTTATACACAGCAATTATGAACTTTAGAAAAATGAAATAAATTATAAAAATATAAATTACAATAGAAAATATAAAAATAAATTATGACAAAAAATAAAAAAAATTATGAAGCATTATAAACTAACAAATAAATGTGTAATTTGTATATATATATATATATATATGAAGCATTATAAACTAACAAATAAATGTATAATTTGTATATATATATATACTTAATACTTAATATATTATTCTTAATAATTATTATTTATACACAGTAATTATAAACTAAAAACAAAAAAATATATACAAATTATAAATTAAAATATAAAATATAAAAATATAAATTATGACAAAAAAATAAACTAAAATAATTATAAATTTTATATTACAAACAAATACAATATCATGCTAAAGATGCTGTTTGATGGAGATTCTAATTATTAAACATATGTGAAGATCCTGTAAAACACTGAAGCACATGCAGACAGCCGTACCTTTGATCAGCTGCTCTGTCTGCGTGCACAGCGGCGTCAGCGGAGCGCTGCAGTCATTGTCGTAATCACCAGACGCTCGGAAATTATGTATACCCTTCAGAGACTGGGAATAAACACAGAGACATTATTCAAAACAACGCCCAATATCAAGACAACAGACCGTTTTCTACATTTTCACTGTTTTCTAAATAAACAAACCGAGAAATGAAATTATGGATCAGTGTTATTGTAGTATCACTGATACAGTATTATAGTTTCTGTTAATATTTTGAATTAGATTTTATTTTTTCAAGTTCCACTTTTATTTAAGATTATAGTCATTTTGTTGTGTTTTTATAATTTGTAATAGTTACACACACACATATATATATATATATTAGAGCTCAGCCGATATGGGTTTTTTGGGGCCGAAAACGATACCGATATTAGGGAGTAAAAAAAGGCCGATATCGATATATCGGCCGATATTCTTTGTGTATATTATAGTACAGTACCAGTCAAAAGTTTGGACACTTTCCCATTCGAGGGTCCAAACATTTGACTGGTACTATATATAGAATACAGTATATACATAAACAGAATATATATACATAAACACATTTTTTGCAATGATCACTCAAATGTGGTGATCAAACACTTATAATGACGTGACAAAGATAGGTAATGGAGGCAGGGCATTTAACAATTTAACAATAAACTTTATTATCCAAAATGAGTCTGACATCAGTGCACTGAACAGTAAATTTGAAGTTTATTCAACTTTAATTCAATTAAATTCCATTCAACTTTATTCCGTTGAAGTTTATTTCACTTCGGAACATTCATTCACGGATTTGCTATGTTTGCTATGATATATGTTCTGTAAAAAAAAATTTCATATCGGTGGCATATCGGCGGCATATTAGCCGATACGATATATCGGCGACAGGCTCATATCGGCAGATAATATCGGCTAAACGATATATTGGACGGGCTCTAATATATATATATATATATATATATATATATATATAGTTTTAGTTTGTTATTTTAGTACTTCAAGTACTAAAACAGCTGAAATTCAAGTATCTGAAATAAAATAAATAATTTATTTAAAATGTTATTTTAT
>NW_015536496.1:303927-304819 GCF_001515605.1 Sinocyclocheilus anshuiensis | reverse complement strand
TTAATGGTTTTAGTTTTAGTAGTACAGAAAATGTAACTAAAAAAGCAACTAAAATCTTGAAGAATGCATAATCTGGCTTTTTACGAATATTTTTCACTTACTATTCAAAGATGTATAAAGATTTCTAACTTTAGACCAGGATTGCCAAACTAAATTTTAGGAGGATCTGCATCTTTTTTTTAACGTGTTAAAGCTTTAATAACTAACATCAACATGAAAAAGAGAAAACTATTCACTGCTACTGGTGAATTAACTAAAAGCCCTGCAGCTAAACATTATGGTGTAAAAGAAAAAAAATTGCTGCTTGTTTAAATTCTTCTCCGTCAAACTCTGACAGGATCAAATTAGTATTAATGCATCATATCTAATAATCATTCAGTGAATGCAATAGTGACAATACTCTTTCTGTCTGCCCACAGCTCCAGTTTCAGATGAAAAGTGTGAATTGCATAACTAACAGAAGCATTCTACTATTTTAAGATGCGACCCATAACATGCAACACAACAAATTACACTGTTACTTAAAAACAGTAGCACTGCAGGGATATTTAGCCGAAGGGCGACAGTAATTAATGAGTAAAGGAAGCCGCAGCAGAATATCTAAAGCTCAGCTGTAGATGTGTGTGTGTTACACAGCGGCTGGAGCAGCTGCACTTACCCACTTATTAACCGTGGACTTCGCGGTGGAAACCCAGATGGCCGAATGTGGATCAGCCGAGCGGTCCAGCTCCATCTGAGAGACAGAGAAGCACACATTCACACCTCAGTAACTTTCACTTGCTTCCCATTACCTGCTCACGCTCCACAGCTGCTGCGTGACGCATAAACCTGCAACCTATGGGGATGTTTGGTATACATGTTCTTTCTTCTTAAGTGAAAAAAGAAAAAGAAA
>NW_015536496.1:300138-303915 GCF_001515605.1 Sinocyclocheilus anshuiensis | reverse complement strand
ATCGCCCAGACGCCCTCGTCGTGAACGCGGTACGTGGCGATACACCTCTGCTGACCCAGAGACCAGAGCCGGATCGTCCCGTCTGAGCTCCCTGAGAGACACTGAGCACACAAAAACCAGCTCGTTTAGAGCTCAAAGGCTTTTAAAACCTTCTACAGTCGACAATAGAACAAGAACAAGACTGCTGTTTGCATCGGATTCAATCCTGCATCAAAAGAAGAACAAATCTGGATTTATAAAGGTAAAAACTGACGTGAAAATGCGTAAGCTAACTGAAAAGCATGCATATTAACTTTTGCATGAATAGACAATCACAATATCCATTATAAGTGACCCTGGAGCACAAAAGCATATTGTCCTATCCTAACAAACCATACACCAACGGAAAGGTTATTTATTCAGCTTTCAGATGATGTATAAATCTCAATTTTTAAAAATTGACCCTTATGACTGGTTTTGTGGTCCACGGTCACATATGTGCATTATATGCAAAAATGTGCCAGTTCTTCACTGGAATTAATTATAAATTATTAATTAATATAATTAATTCATTATCCCCCGGTTTCACAGACTAAAGTGTAAGTCTGTACTGTTTTAACTGAAAGAAACTTGCTCTGACTGATCTTAAAATATATCAGTGCCTCTGTTTTCTCTCAAAATGCACGTTAATAAAAATTACTTAAACGTCCTAATTGAACTATTGCCTAGTCCTGGCTTAGTCTAAGCCCTATCTGTGAAACCAGGCCCATAATTATTATTTCCCAGAAAAACAAACTAATTTTTCTACCAACAAAGTGCGTGTGTCTCACCTGAGTCCCGTCTCTGTTGAGCAGCAGGGATTTGACGTTATCTGTGTGTCCTTTCAGTTTCATCAGTTTGGCACAGGTTCGCGGGTCCCACACTCTCAGAACCTGACGAAGATATCACAGAAACAAAGACAATCTGAAACTAGCGACACCAGAAAGAGAGTGCAAGTAAACAGCAAATATCAATACAAGAGCCTGAAGAAATCAGGCGATACTGTGAGAAGAAGAAATACATCACCCTATACAACATCAGCATCAGCAAAAATGACTGTAGAGACAACGTGTAATGAAAATTAACTCTCTTAATATGTCCCTGGTCTCATTTTGCATGATCTTGATGTATATATATATATCCTGTATGTTAAATGCATTGTGATGTCAGATTTGAGGATTCGAACCTTTTCAGTGGATCCTGACACTATAACCGTCCCCATCTGATTCATGGCCAGACTGTAGATGGAGTCCTTGTTCCCACTGAGAGAAGACGCTGTACAACATGAAAACATAAATAAATAAATAATTAAATTATTATAAATAAATACATTATTAATAATAAATAAACAAATACATTATTATTAAACAAATAAATAAAATTATTAATAATTAATTATTTAATAATAATAAAAATAAATAAATTAATCAATAATAATAAATTAAGTAATTAATTATTAATAATAAATAAATACATAAATAGTGTTCTTCATATCAGATATTTAAACTAACATAACAGGGTTATATTATATTATATAAAAATATATATATTTAAAAATATATAAAATTAACATCAGCACTCACTAGTAACGGTGTTATTGGATGCGGTCAGTGCGGTCAGTGTGTTCACATCCCAGAGAAAGATCTGTCTGTCCAGTCCTGCTGAAGCCACCAGCTCTTTGTCTTTAGCATATGCCAATGCTTTAACATAGTCCTGCACAAAAACACATCAAAGTACATCAGTTTTTACAAAGAGAATAAGAGACACAATGCACACTTCAATATAGAAAAGCATAAAAAACATTTATTCAACTGGCAGATTCGTACCAGGAACTCTTTGCATTAAATTAAAAATACCAACCCATGCATAACAGCGGAAATAACACATCAGCACATTGTTTCTCTACTATAAAATGTAAAAGCTGTCTTTTTTGAAAGTCTTCTTGGATGTTTCTGGTCATGCACCTGGTTTGTTTGGATGTGTGCATAACATTTCATGACTGTACCTAGTGTTAATTTTGTTGACGAGCTTTTTGTCCCATGACTAAGACGAGACAATGATGACAATAAGCTCAATAAACGATAACTGTGACTATATCAGCATGCAATATCGATTACGAAAAAAGACGAGACTAAAATGTATTTAAAAAAATAAAAACTATACCAAAATTTATTTTAATTTTTGTTGAAAAAAAGGAGATAAAATATTATTGCGGACTGCCGTACACGCCTCTACTGCACGAGCTATTAAAAGGATTCATTTTCTGCCCGGTGTTTTGCTTATTTTCTGGTCATGCACCTGGTTTGTTTGGATGTGTGCATAACATTTCATGACTGTACCTAGTGTTAATTTTGTTGACGAGCTTTTTGTCCCATGACTAAGACGAGACAATGATGACAATAAGCTCAATAAACGATAACTGTGACTATATCAGCATGCAATATCGATTACGAAAAAAGACGAGACTAAAATGTATTTAAAAAAATAAAAACTATACCAAAATTTATTTTAATTTTTGTTGAAAAAAAGGAGATAAAATATTATTGCGGACTGCCTTACATGCCTCTTCTGCACGAGCTATTAAAAGGATTCATTTTCTGCCCGGTGTTTTGCTTATTTTTTTGCAATCTGGCAACCATTTATCACTTATAAATGATTACATGCAAAATTAATAGTGGTTATTAAGATTGATGTGGTTTAGAATTGGTAAAGTGTGCTTGGAAAAAAAATATGACCAGAATATCAACTTATCAACTTAATATCAACTGTAGAGAAACATTATTGCAATTTGGAATTTTTGGAATTGCTATTAGGAATTTTAAAATGTTAAAATATTTTTGTTTGTTTTTGCCAGTTTTCATAATGTAGACAGAGAGAGCGCATATCTAAGTCTTTGATATTAATTTATATGTAAAATAGCCTGTAATAAATCAGTACACTAGATGAGGTCAAATAAACATTTCTCAAATGACAACGATCTTTTAAATTATAATTTTGAGCAAAAATTATATATATATTTTTTAATCAGTTTAACTATTATACAGCTTGACGAACATAAACAGGACAAGCTTGACTAAATATGATAATAACATACAAGTACATCTGACACCAGGACTAAGACTGAATTAAAAAGGGCTGACAAAATGAGCATTAACTGTACCTTGTGCGTTCGCAGTGTGGACATGCAGAAGCCCTTGTGTGCGTTCCAGACCTTCACCGTGGTGTCTGACGACGCTGATATCACTGCAGACACAACAGACACACATATACATCTGTACTGCATTCATACGAGCACATGAGAACTGCACTGCACGCGTCAGACGCTCACGTGTTTTCCCGTTGCAGCAGAGGACGATGTCATTGACCCAGTCTGTGTGATGCTCCATTGATGCAATGTATGGATCCTGCTGCAAAACACACGCACGCACACACACACGCACGCACACACACACACGCACGCACGCACGCACGCACACACACACACACAGATCAATCAGTAATGGAGTGATGCTCACACTCACACTTGTGTGCACACACTTCAGAGTTTAAAAACATTCTCACATTAATACACACACGCACGCACAGACACACACACACACGCACAGACAGACAGACAGACAGACACACACACACAGGCACAGACAGACATACACACACATACACACACATAGACACACAGACACACACTCACGCACACACACACATAGACACACACACGCACAGACACACACACAGACACACACACACACACACACACAC
>NW_015536496.1:298114-300120 GCF_001515605.1 Sinocyclocheilus anshuiensis | reverse complement strand
GCACACACACACACACACAGACACGCAAGAGCGTCATTTCAAAGGGCCAGGGAATTGTTCAGACAGGTTCAGTGACCGACGGCTCACCTTGTGCTGGTTAACGCTCCATATCCTGATGATGGAGTCTCTCCCGGCGGTGAAGAGCCGGTTCAGAGCCGGATCCAGCTGAAGTGCGTTGACTCCATTACGATTATATTTCTCCACCTCGTCTCTGATCACGTATGACACCTGCAACACACGCATGCTCAGAATCTGAGGTCCATCGATATCGAGTTTCAGACACTGAAAAAAGTCACTTTAGATGTTATGATTTGTGCAGATTCAGTAAGATTTAATTTTAAGGTATTAAAAGGGGCTCTTGCTATAGAAAAATATAGAAAAGATTTATATTTTGAATAAACGCAGTTCTTTTTAACTTTATTCATCAAAGAATCCCAAAAAAAGTATCACAGGTTCCAAAAAAATATTAAGCAGCAAAAAAATCAGCATATTATTATGATTTCTGAAGATCATGTGACACTGAAGACTGGAGGAATGATGCTGAAAATTCAGCTTTGATCACAGAAATAAACTACAGTTTAACAGATATTCACATAGAAAACAGCTATTTTAAATAGTAATAATATTTCACAATTTTACTGTTTTTCTGTATTTCTGATCAAATAAATGCAGCCTTGGAGAGCAGAAGAGACTTCTTTAGAAAGTAATAAAAATCCTACAGATCCTAAACTTTTGAATGACAGTATATATGAAATTCCATTTAAAATTATTATTATTATTTACAATTATTTGATTAAAATAGTTTAAATAATACAAAACATTCTGAATGTTAATTTTACAATAAAATTCAGCACTAATTAATTTTTTTATTTGAGTTTAAAGTTTTTGTTCATAACACTGTTCCGTTTATTTTAATTCGAATTACTTTTATTTTATCATTATCGTTGACCTCTACCATGAATCAGACTAAAACCGAAGGATTAATAATTATTGCTATTTATTAGTCTCCTAAATATACCACAAGCTAAAAGCCATGTAAATACTTTGAAACTTTTACTTGACTCATTTTCATTAAATATAAATAAAATACGGACTATCAGTTTGGAACAGCACAAAAAGCATGCATTTAATTTTTAGCAACGTTTTTGTGTCAGAAAGAAATGTGTTACATTTTATTTCACACAAATAAAATATTTTTTTAAAACAATTTAAAACAAAATTTATTTGTTTTACATTTTTATTTAAATAATAATACCTTGATAAACATGCATAATGCACACAGTATGCAGGCATTTACAGTACAGTTAGGGTTTATAAGTGCTCATATCCAAGTATGCATGTGTTAGTTTGTACATCTATCCGCTCATATGTTTAGATCTTTATATGTACATATGCATACTGCCACATATGTTCAGCATGCAATGTGCATATATGGTAAGTATGCATAAGTATGGAAGGATGATTGACACCAGATGATTTATTAGAACCCAAAATCTGCTTAATTTTTCAACCTGAAGCCCATAATGACCATCTAAACCCCGACACAGCCTGTTTATATAAGCACGGGCTGCTGTAAGCAGTCCATACAGACTTAGTATGCAACATTTTTAGACGCCCCGAGATTGCAGTACGGTAGGCAGCACACTAGATTTTGAAACACAGCCTATGGCCTCCACCTCCCTTTGCGCCGCACAAACACTCACATCCGCGTCTAAAACAGCCGTCACACAACGAGCTACACTCTGAAGGCTCCTATCGTCACATAAACCGCACACGCACATCACAAGCGCACTCGCAAGCGTGAAACATTCACCTGCACTTTCCTGCGCCCCGCTGCATTCTGCCTGTGATGCGTCGCCATCTTACGTGTTGACGTCGTGACGTCACTTCCGTCACGCCACGAAGAGCTGGCGCGCTCGATGCGGGAGGAGAATGAATGAATAATATAAATGTAAATAAATCGCAGAACACGCACATATTCCTAATATAGCATTAGAGCAATATAT
>NW_015536496.1:272567-292975 GCF_001515605.1 Sinocyclocheilus anshuiensis | reverse complement strand
TATCTATATATTCAAAATTAAAATGAATGTGATTTATCATATCATATTATATTTTGTTTAATATTATCATACATATATATATATATATATATATATAAATTCTGATCATTGTTAAAAATCTTGTTAAAGTTAAATCTGGTTAGGGTTAAATGTAATCAGTTGACCAGTTTGGTCAGTCTGTAAACAGACCCTTTAATCAGCGGTGAAAACACTTGTGCCATTTAGGCCATAGTGACCTTTGCCCCTTTGGGCGGTCAAAAAACCACCCGTTAAAGTGACCCATATTCAGGCTTCAAGGACAGCTGTGTTCCTACTGCAGCATAATTGTTGTGTCATTTGTTTGTATCATCAGAAACGACGCTTGATGAGTAACCTTCATGCCCACCTTCCTGAAAATGACCTGCACTGACTGTGGATTGTAGCCCGGTCTAAGTTTAGGTGCTGGACCCTTTTTATCCATGCGCACAGAGGTAGAAAGCCCATATTAGCGAATGGCTGCCCACTAATCTAAGCTTTGAATGAAGCCTCGAGGGAATGTGGACCCTGCTGTGAAACCCCTTTCATTGATTATAGGTCGTTCCAGTGCTTTCCTAAAGTCACAATCACACTTCAGAAGCACACGAGCTGCTCTTAAATAAGCGTCTTCTCAAGAATTTGTCATATTTTACCTCAAAATCACAATAAAGAAATCATTTATAATTAAATAAAGAGTTCAGCCTGTTTTAGGACCATGAAGATTATTGGCATCGTGACATTATTTACATTAAATCTCATTATAATGACAATTAGAAATAAATTGTAATGTGCATTTGTAAAGATCTTTACAATGAGGTTCCGTTAGTTAACATTGGTTAATGCATTAACTACCATTAACTAACCAGCAATACATTTGTTACAGTTCATAAAAATACAACTATTCATTGTTTGTTCATATTAGCTCAGGTCAGTTAAATAATATTCACAGATACTTTTGATTTTAATAATTTATTAGTGAGTTTTGAAATTGACATTAAGTTTAATAAATGTGTTGGAAGTATTTTTCATTGTTAGTTCATGGAATAACAAATGTAACCTATTAGTAAAGTGTTACCGATAATATTAACAAGGATCAGCTTTTGATTTGAATAATTTATTAACATTAACTAAGATTAATAAATGCTTTAAAAGTAGTTTAATTGTTACTTCATGTTAACTAATGTGGTTAACTAATGATAACTAATGCAACCTTGTAAAGTGTTACCGATAATATTAACAGATGCAACTTTTGATTTTAATAATTTATTAACATTAACTAAGAGTAATAAATGCTTTAGAAGTAGTTTCATTGTTACTTTATGTTAACTAATGTGGTTAACTAACGATAACTAATGCAACCTTGTAAAGTGTTACCGATAATATTAACAGATGCAACTTTTGATTTGAATAATTTATTAGCATTAACTGCTTTAGAATTAGTTTCATTGTTACTTCATGTTTACTAATGTGGTTAACTAACGATAACTAATGCAACCTTGTAAAGTGTTACCGATAATATTAACAGATGCAACTTTTGATTTGAATAATTTATTAACATTAACTAAGATTTATAAATGCTTTAGAAGTAGTTTCATTGTTACGTCATGTTAACTAATGATAACTAATGCAACCTTAAAGTATTACCGATAATATTAATAGATACAACTTTTGATTTTAATAATGTATAATTAAATGTTTATTAATCTAAGATTAATAAATGCTTTAGAAGTGCTTTTCATTGTGAGTTTATGTTAACTAAATGAATGAATGAATGCAAACATATTGTAAATTGCTGTTGTTTAATTCATTCAAATTTATAAAAAAATCAGTTAAATAAAATTCTCAATATAGAATGAGTAATGAGAATTGCAGTAATGAAAAGTCATACTCAATCATCATAAAAATAATGCAAACGATTCATAAAGGTCAAAAACCTTTATTTTTTTCATGCAACAAAAATATTTTCTTATTTTCTGTTGATTTTGGGTGAAATATAACCCACACATTTTCATATACGGGCAGAAGTTGCATGTCTCCAACATGTCACATAACAGCAGATCTTGAGCTACTGGTTTAAACTGTCCTTGAACCCTCAGCGTTTCTTACCGACTGAACTCAAGGAAAAAGGTTAACGCTGCTCTTTGGCATAAAAGATTTGTAGCTTTGCTCCTATCAATCACCTTTATGAGGTTGCAAAGGTTATGTTGCATTCGGGGTCTCTGTCTGTCCGTGTCACAGTGAAACAGCATACTGTACCTCGGTCCGTCTTTAATGGGCTCTTCCTGGGCCGTCTTTGAGAAAATGCAGCGAGCCATTAGTGTAATGCAGTGATAGCTGCATAATGCGATCATCTGCGAAACAGGAACTTAAGCAATGCATGATTCATGTTTCATATTGCGAGAACTCGACTGCGGTTTAATGCATAGAGTCATGCTGCGGGCGACAGGACGCTTGCAGTCGCAATCGAGCCGTTTCATAAGGAAAATCTGAAACTCTTATGACTATTTGTGGCAGGTATATCATTACAAATGACCCCATGCGGGTCAGTTTCACTGAATCCGTCGTGATAATGTAGGATCATTAAGATTGTCTCCAGTATTTTCATGACAGTTCACATTAATGTAATGCAAGAAAAAAAGTCTCATTAAAAAAATCGAATTTTATTTACTGTGATGCAGAAAAACAATGGTATATCACTTGTAATAATTTCAAATTAATGATGTATTCATTCATTATGGCAATATTTGTTATTGATTTCACTGTATACTGGTTTAAACAAAAATAATCATTGTACTACAGAATCGCTTAAATTGTGGCAGTAATAATTTATAATTTTCATGACAAATTCTCATTACTGTAATGCATGAATAAAATGTAATTTAAAATCCCATTCGTTTTACTGTGATGCACAAAATACAAAAATTTATTTGTGGCAATAATAATTTAAAATGATGATTATTATTATTTATGGCTGTATTGCATAATCACTTAAATTGTGGCAATAATAATTGCGAATGAATCATTTATTAAGGCAATATTTGTTATATCACCTTGATACTGGTTTAATCAAAAATAATTACTGTACAACAGAATCACTTAAATTGTGGCATTAATAATTTCTAATTAATAATGTATTAATTTATTATAGCAATATTTGTTATAATGCCTGATTATATACTGATAAATATGTATTGCATTACAGAATCTTTGAGAAGCAGCATTGAAGAAAAAGCTAAATGTAAATATAAAAAATAAATAAATAATACAATAAAATGTCTGGACACATTTTTAGTAATGAGAAAATGTGCTTAATTGATGAAACAAATGCAAAAAGTCTTAATGGTCCAAAAACAGGCATGATTTTTCTAATGCAAAATATAATATTCTCATTTTTGTACTGAAATGAGACAATAAATATGTCTTCATCCATGCATGTAAAAATTATTATTATTATTTTTTTTAATTATTGGAGTGTTTTACAAGTAAATAGTTTTTATTTGTGTAATTTACTAGCAATTTTTGAGCAAAAATTAGTTCTACAACAATTTTCTTTGGTGAACATGAAAGTGTAGAACTTTCTCTTAAAGGGGTCATCGGATGCCCATGTTCCACAAGTTGATATGATTCTTTAGGGTCTTAATTAAAAGTCTGTAACATAGTTTGGTTAAAATTTCTCAATGGTAGTGTAAAAAACAGCTTTTTTTAGAGCAAGCCGTTTTGTAGCATTTTCCTTTAAATGTTAAGCTACTGTCAATCAAACTATCGTGGGAGGGGCCTGTCTGTGTGACATCACACATACAGGCATCTGAGATCGGCTCGATTTGAGAAAGGGGTAAAGGATTTTGGGTGGATTTTTATCATTATAGGGTGGTTGTGTACACACACTGCCAACACACATTTCAGTTCAAACAACTTGGAAAAGTGCATGTAGCCTATGTCCCCTTTAAAGCTCTTTGTGCTGGAAAGGAGTGTTTATTTTTCTTTAAAGCATCTGATCTGCATATCTTCATCATTAAAAGTACCCAGAAAACTTTTCTAAATGACTGCACGCATCACCAGC
Organism: Sinocyclocheilus anshuiensis; assembly: GCF_001515605.1. Classification (NCBI taxonomy): domain Eukaryota; kingdom Metazoa; phylum Chordata; class Actinopteri; order Cypriniformes; family Cyprinidae; genus Sinocyclocheilus; species Sinocyclocheilus anshuiensis. Next base: position 288,900 of record NW_015536496.1, on the reverse strand, counting down.
TTCAGAGATACATGGGTTGCATGCACTCAGATTGGAGAGTTTCTGTGAGTTTGGAAGGACCCTCAATGCACTGAACTCCTCAGATAGGTTTAGGACCTGCTTTTGTGTTGAGCTATTATTGGCAAACAGTTCAGATGCATTCAGAATTGCACACACATTGATTCTGGCAACCATCGGGCGTTATGTTGGCCAATGCTCAAAGTAAAACAAGCATCACACTTTGAGTTCTGCTACAGTCCAATTGCATGTTACTGCTTTCCGTTTTTAAACAAAGCTTGAGGGCTTTAGCCTGGCAGACATTGATACCACAGTCCTAAACTTTGACAAAAATAGTGCAATGATGTATGCAGGGTTGCTGTGGGTCTTAAAAGGATCTTAATTTGACAAATTAAGGCCTTAAAAGATCTTACATTGGTGCAGAAAGTCTTACATTCATAAAGGAGTAAATGTTGCATGCACTGCAAAGAATAAATATCTTTCTCAGTATTTTCAAGATACATTTACTTGAGATGCAGATTGAACAAATGCGAAACTGAATACAATTAAATGAGTTTATGCTTAAATCATGAACAAATATGTGTCAATGGGGTATGAAAACTTATTTTCTGTTTGAATTAAGTTTATTTTTCTGACCTCATTGGCAGATTCGTTCTTGTTTTAACCATAAACTCACTTCATTTTGATAATTTCCACAGACTTCTTATCTCCTGTCGTTTTGCTTCTCGATGTATCCTGATTGGAAAACGACAAAAATACTGATCTGTCTGTCTGTCTGTCTGTCTGTCTGTGTGTCTGTCTGGCTGTCTATCTATCTGTCTGTCTGTCTGTCTGTCTATCTATCTATCTATCTATCTATTTTGTAAAATGAATTAGAAATTAATGGAGATCTGTTGGAAGTTATATTTTCAAACTGTTGCTAATACAACTCAGAAAAGGTCCCAGACTTTTACATCAATGTATTGTGTTCCCGTCAATGTATTCCTTAAAACCAGCAGAAACCCTGGTATACACGTGTTTGTGTTTGTCTGTACACATGTATGCGTGTCGGAAGGGCGAGAGAAAGAAGCGATTAGGACGAGTCTGTTTGCACGGTATTCATTTGAGTCATTAAAAGCCAAAGCATTCATTTAGCATATTTTCAAAGCACCATTGTTTACTAATTGTTCTCAGAAACCTATTCCATCGCACCGATCACGTCAGGTCTTTCAGACAATCAAACAAACCAGACAGGTGGAGGCACAGAGGGAGAAGAAGCCCAGGTCATCCCAGCCAATGAGAATAATTACAGCTTCTTCATTCGCCGCAAGCAGAAAGCGATATGGTGTTGAAGGTAAAGCTCAAACAAGATTAATCTAAGTGGGTCGCGGCAGTCTGACGCTCTCCATGTGCCAGAAAATCAATGCAAAAATCATTAAACTGATCAGGATCGTGCCATTTCGGGATGAAGCTGCGAAAAGTGGGATTGATGTTCACGATGTTTCTTATTACGCGACACACGCTGGCCTCCTTCCTTTGGTAGGACGGTAAGAATATCCAACGTTAATATAATTCCGTCTGACTGATAATGTGATAATAGTTAGTAAACGACAAATAAACTTGGTGAATTGTCTCACAAGCCCCATTTTTCTTTAGCCTCTAGAGCCAGAGGAAATCGCACATGCTTCTCGATGTATCCTGATTGGAAAACGACAAAAATACTGATAAAGAATTTTTTTTTTGCAGTGTGATTAGAAGGTACCGTAAAAAATGAGTTCCATATTCTAGTTAATAATTTGTTAATTTATAATGGAAATATTTATAGCCAATATTTGTTATGTTACCTTGATTTAGCCAAAAATATTCATTGTATCACAGAATCACTTAGATGGTAGCAATAATAATTTCAAAATAATAATGTATTAATTTATTAAGGCAATACTTGTTATATTACCTTAATTCTATACTGGTTAAACGTCTGATGTCTTAATTATTTAATGTATGTTTAAATAAATCTGTTATGAAACAAGTTATGAGAGCCGCTGTGTAAAATGAATATATTTCAACAAGTAGAAATTTTAGCTATAATTTAGAAGTTAATTTAAAAGCTGCATTATGTGCAATTTACATGATTGCATACAATTTTAATTTGAGTGCTGATTATTATATTTTAAAATAAATAGTAACTGAATTTAAGTTTGGGCTCTGTTGTTAATTTGTATCTTGTAATGTAAAAGGGCTCCCTATAGTTTAGAGCAGAATCTGTAACAAATAGGCTCACAAGTGAGTTGTATTTTTCTTTATCACATTACAGGAAGATCATAATGCCCTCAGGAACGAGAGAATAGAGCAGCTGCAGTACTCTGAAACTGAACTGAGGATGTGTGGCTGAGAAAGTTATACTTAGAATACCTAGAATGCTCCAAAAATTGTTAAACAAACAACATAAAAGTAGGCCATTCTGGAATGTTTCTTAACATTATCTGGCTTGAATAGAGGTGGAATATTTGGACTATTATTCATTGAACACAGGAAGATTATAATGCCCTCAGGAACGAGAGAATAGAGCAGCTGCAGAACTCTGAAACTGAACTGAGGATGTGTGGCTGAGAAAGTTATACTTAGAATACCTAGAATGCTCCAAAAATTGTTAAACAAACAACATAAAAGTAGGCCATTCTGGAATGTTTCTTAACATTATCTGGCTTGAATAGAGGTGGAATATTTGGAATATTATTAATTGAACTCAGTGTGTGTGTGTGTGTGTGTATATATATATATATATATATATATATGTATTATTGTTTGTAGTATTAGTATTATAGTTAATAACGGTATTATTAAATATGATTACCATTTAAAATGACTGTTTTCTATTGTAACTTATTTTATATTGTCACGTGATCTTCCATAAATCATTCTAATATGGTGATTTGTTGCTCTGTTATTAATTACTATTGGTGCTTAATTATTAATAATGGTTCTTATTATTATTGATGTTGAAAACAGCTTATACTTTTTTGTAGAAACAGAATATATATATATTAGGAATAGAAAGTTCAATGAACAGCTTTTATTTATTGGAAATATATTTTTCGTTATATTATAAAGCATTGATTTAGTTATTTCTTTATGTTTTTTTTTTATTTTTATTGTACTTACCCAGAGTTTTGAATGGTAGTGTATCACGGTTTCCACAAAAAGCAGCAAAAACGTTTTTCAACATTGATAATAATCAGAAATGTTTCTTGACCAGCAGAAACAGAATATATATATATTAGGAATAGAAAGTTCAATGAACAGCTTTTATTTATTGGAAATATATTTTTCGTTATATTATAAAGCATTGATTTAGTTATTTCTTTATGTTTTATTTTTATTTTTATTGTACTTACCCAGAGTTTTGAATGGTAGTGTATCACGGTTTCCACAAAAAGCAGCAAAAACGTTTTTCAACATTGATAATAATCAGAAATGTTTCTTGAGCAGCAAATCAGCATATTAGAATGATTTCTGAAGATCATGTGACACTGAAGACTGGAGTAATGATGCTGAAAATACAGCTGCACATCACAGAAATAAATTACAGTTTAACAGATATTCACATAGAAAACAGCTATTTTAAATAGTAATACTATTTCACAATTTAACTGTATTTATTGTATTTTTTATCAAATAAATGCAGTTTTAGTAAGCAGAAGAGACTAAAAATATTACCAACCCCACACTTTTGAATGTACAGTATACCCAAGAACCCATTTTACTTCTGAATATGATATTCAAGATTTATGTCTCAGAGTGGTGGGACTCAGAGAAGTTAAATGGCTTGTGAACACCATTTTATGTTGACTTTATAATGAAAGTAATGTATGGACCTGCTGTTGTGAATAAAGGAGAGGCAGACAAAGTAAAACTGCAAAATCATGTGCCACACACACAAACAGAATATCCCAAAAGTAGTCTATACTGTGACCTCTTTGGAGTGAAATTGAAATGTGTGCCAGTGCAATGAGACACTTAATGAGAGTAAGAATGAGTGAGCTGATCTTAAAGGAGAACAGCAGCTCCATTCAGATACTAAGCACACACCCTTTATTTGGATAGAGCAAATGTCAATATTGCAATATTGATCTTTTTTTTTTTTTGGCTTGGCTTGGCATGCTAACAGTGTGCCAATAACATGCTAGAACCATGCTGGCAAAATGCTAAAACATGTTAGAAACATTCTAAAAGTGTGTTAAAAATGCTAACAATGTGCTAAAGCATGCCATAAACATGATATCAATATGCTAGCAATGCATTGAACATACTAGGGAGGAGTTAAAACATTCTAAAACATGCTAGCAACATGCTAAAATATGCTAACAACATTGTAAAACATGTTTGAAACATGCTAAAACAATATCAGTGTGCTAAATCATGCTAACAACATGTTCAAAATGTTTAAACATTTAGTCAGGCTAGAAAACATGCTGTAATGGTTTTAAAACTAAACTTTCAACATCAAGCATTGCCTTCAAACTTCAAACCTATCTAGTCAAGTATATATACTAGGGATGCAACAATACAGTTAGGCCACGGTTCAATACTTACCTCGGTTTTTTTGACCACGGTTTTCGATTAGGTTCTGCTCTGATGGCTTGGCACATCAGAGTGTTTTTTGCTATTTAAAATGTGATTTTTAAAACAAATTAACAACAAAAAACTCCTGTACACTGCTGTACACCTGAGAAAGACATGGATTAATATGTCTACTTAAAATTTCTTTTGAGAGAGGTATTATTTTCCTTAAAATAGGATAGATTGGCCAATAAACACATGTAATGTCTGTTTCATTCATACTGGAAGCCAGAGGGCGCCCTCACTCAGAAACTCCAGAAATGCATTGCATAAATGATAGAACTTATGACGCTCCAGGAAATCCCTAATATGGACAAAGACATCCAGCTATCGCTGTGACTGAATAAAAAGAAGATAGAAATGTTTTGAATGATGAAACATGAAGACAATAAACACTCAACTGCGACAATATATGGTTTATCTGTGTTCTTCAAGCAATCTCGGGTATTTTCATAATAAGTATTTTTATAATCCATTGCTAAGCGCCTTTATTACAGTATAGAATATATTTTCTGCTTCATTCTGTGATAAAAAACGTCAGAATACAAAAGGAAGTTATTTCAAACACTCGTCTGATGTTGTGGAGTAAAAACATGTCATGATCTCTTTTGTTGGACAACAGGTTTAGAAACGCTTCTCATTACAAGGGAAGATGTTTGTTTGGCTTTTTAAATGAACGTTATAAGCGGGGAAGCGTTTCCTCATCTTAGCGTGTAAAATCACTGGCACACAAAATAAATTCACAAGCTCGTATTGAACCGTGGATGTCATACTGAATGGTTTAATATTATATTGAGAATTGTGGCATCCCTAATATATACGTGCTAAAACATGCTAGAAACATTATAATAATGTGTTCACTTACTAGAAACATGCTAGCAATGTGCTAAAACATTCTAGTAATGTGTTAAAACATGCCTTCAAAATATTAAAACATGCAAGAAACATAATTGGTTAAAGCATGCTAGCAATGTGCTAAAAGATGCTAGTAATGTGTTAAAACATGCCTGCAAGGTGTTAAAACATGCAAGAAACATGATTGGTTAAAGCATGCTAGCAATGTGCTAAAACATGCTAGTAATGTGTTAAAACATGCCTGCAAGGTGTTAAAACATGCAAGAAACATGACTGGTTAAAGCATGCTAGCAATGTGCTAAAACATGCTAGTAATGTGTTAAAACATGCCTGCAAGGTGTTAAAACATGCAAGAAACATGACTGGTTAAAGCATGCTAGCAATGTGCTAAAACATGCTAGTAATGTGTTAAAACATGCCTGCAAGGTGTTAAAACATGGAAGAAACATGATTGGTTAAAGCATGCTTGCAATGTGCTAAAACATGCTAGTAATGTCATGTGTTGATATGTTAGCAAAGTGTTAAGTATGCAAGAAACATTATAACAATGTGTTAAAAAACATATGAACAATATGCTAAAATATTCTAGTGATGTGTTAAAACATCAGAAATGTGCTAAAACATGCTAGAAACATTATAACAATGTGTTCACTTACTAGAAACATGCTAGCAATGTGTTAAAACATTCATGAAACATTATAACGTTACAACAAGCTAACAATGTGCTACAACATTCTAGTAATGTGTTAAAACATGCCTGCAAAGTGTTAAAGCATGCAAGAAACATAATTGGTTAAAGCATGCTAGCAATGTGCTAAAACATTCTATTAATGTGTTAAAACATGCCTGCAAAGTGTTAAAACATGCAAGAAACATAATTGGTTAAAGCATGCTAGCAATGTGCTAAAACATGCTAGTAATGTGTTGATATGTAAGTAAAGTGTTAAATATGCAAGAAACATTATAACAATGTGTTAAAACATGCTAGTAGAGAGTTAAAGCATTCGAGAAATACCTTATAGTAATATTTCTTTGCTCCAGTGCAAATAAGTGCCCTGTCTGTAAGTGAAAGAGAAAAAAAAACAGAGAAATTGTCCAGCATGCCCATTTTATTCCAGCCAAAGTCACTTAAACGCATCACATTTGAGCTTCTAAACTCACAAGCAGGAACTTCCCATGAGGACCTGAAGGCAGCAAGCGAGTGAAGCAGGAAGCCCTTGAGTCTAAATGACAGCTGTCACCACAGCAAGTGTCTTTAGCAACCGCGCGATTGTTTTTTAGCTGTCACAGCCTTCCCGCGTTTGTCTCTGTGTTTAGCTGCGGGTCTAACGGGGTTTCTAATAATATTGTGAGTTTGTGTTGTCAACTGTAGTGGTCTGGGCATGCAGCGTGTGTGTGAGAGACATGCTGAAACAACAGACCCCCGCTTCACGTTCCCCGCAGGTCGCGGTCTGACCCGCGGTGAGCCCATAAGCTCTGGATGAGGGAGGGCGAGCGCTGTCCTACTTTGAAAGTGACAGCTGATTCATGGAAAGCTGACGGTGGGCAGAAAGAACGCCAGTCATGTGGAGGTCTGAGGCAGGTATACGGCCAGAGTGCAAGGCAAAAGCCTTCTGCTGGGTGTTTGCTTAAAGGGGTCATATGATGCTTTTTTAAAGATCATTATTTGGTGTATTTGGTGTAACAGAATATGTTGACAAGCTTTAATGTTCAAAAAACACATTATTTTTCAAATACTGTACATTATTGTAGGTCTATGCCCCGCCTCTTTCAAACGCTTAGTTTTCTACAAAGTCCCTCCTTCCGACAAGTGCAGTCTGCTCTGATTGGCCAGCTGACCCAGTGCATTGTGATTGGCCGAACACCGCAAGCACTCGTCGGAAATGTAACGCCCCTTACCATAATCGCGAGCTTCATCTTTCAAAATAAATGTTGTCATAGCAAAGTCAGAATTACCTCCTCTCCTAGGTTCATGAAACGGTCGTCCATAAAATGCATTGCTGTTCTGTTGTAAGTAATCTTAAAGATTCCTAAATGCATCTACTTTCGGAAGGCCAAATAAAGTGCTTTTGCTTTCGCCTAGAAACACACAGCGTCTCCCTGACATGCTGCTTCAACACTAACTGCGGTTACTGAAACCAAGCCTTCTTTCTTTGCGTGCACATTTGGGCGCATTATGCTAATATTTCCACATAGTGAGGTAGATATGTGGGGGCGTGTTAGAACGAGCCGTTTTAGGGGGGTGTGGCAGTGTCTTAACTTTGATAAAGAATATCTCTTTGGTTTTGAGACTTTAGTCTTTGCAACTTCAGGGATCTTATCTATGCACAATCAGCTTGTAACACTCCAAAGAGAAAGGAAAATGTGAAATCGCATCATATGACCCCTTTAAACAAACGGGAGTTAATTAATTTCGCAGTGATGGTTGGAACCACAATAATATGTTTTTTAGTCTCCGCCTCAGACCATCACTGTCTGTTGACTTGCAGAAATCAATCCAAAGTATCGTCAGTCTACCTGGAAACACAAGGCAGAACTTTACACTGGATTTGCCATGTTTTTCACATGAGAGAGATATTAATTTGTTTAAGGCACTATAATAATCAGTACTGTAATTAACAGACTGAAATTCTCGATTTTTAAGAGTTATTCATAGACTGCCATACTACATTAAGTTTTACAGAGAAAATGCATTGTGGTTGACTTTACATGTCATTCAGATTAAGTGGGTGGTTCTTAAAATAAAAAAATAAAATGTTAAATAAATGAAATAAAACTAAATAAAACCAAATATATTTTTATTTTATTTTAAATTACATTTAAGATTTTTTAATAATAAATTTGATTATAAATAAGTATTAAATGTAATTAAAATATATATATTAAAAAATATGGGCAGAGTTAAACTTAAGGGAAGAGTTAAAGCATTCTAGAAACATGCTAGCAACATGCTAAAACAATAGCAATGTGCTCAAACTTGCTAACAACATGTAAAAATGTTATAAACGCTTAATCCTGCTAGCAATATTTCTAAAACCATAGCAATGTCCTAAATGCAATCAACATGTTAAAAAAGTTACAAATATGCTCGATCATGTTAACAACATGCTAAAACAATAGCAATGTGCTAAACATGTTTACAACATGTTAAAAGAACATTAAAAACCAATTTAATCATGATAGCGACATGGTAAAACAATAGTAATGTGCTTAAATATGCTATCAAGGTGCTAAAAATGTTAAAAACATGGTTAATCATGCTAATGACACACCAAAACAATAGCAATGTGCATGTTAACAGCATGTTACAATATATCAGAAACATGCTTAAACACGGTAGAAGTGTTGTAAAACATGCTGACAGCATGTTAAAAACATGCTTAAACATGCTAGCTATGTGTTAAAACAGTAGCAGTGTGTTGAAACATGCAAACAGCGTGTTAAAAATGCTAGAAACATGCTTAATCATGCTAGAACAATGCTGAAAGGGTTTTTAAAACCATATTAAACTTTCAGACAACTGAGGCCTATTGAAGAAAACATCAAAGTTTGTCTTCAAATAGGCCTACTTGATAATTTTTCAAATTGCTGATTGGTTTCATGGTCTGATTTGTGTCGTATGGTTGTGACTGTCTCGTGATAGCGACTCAGTTCTAGCCAAAAAGCTCCTGAATGAGTCTGCAATCAAGCACAGTCACTCAACGTGACACAGCTTCGACCCTGAAGATTTCATTCGTAACTCAAGTAGGAGCAGAAACGGCTGTCAGAGATGATGACATGCTACACCCACGTCTCAGTCGCCCGCTTCTCGCTAACAGCCAGCCTTTCAATGCTAATCAGTGTATTAATCACTAATTGCTTCCCCACGCACGCAGACCGCTGTTCCCCTGGAAGGTGAGGCTTTGATTGACAGCAGGTTCAGTGGGCCGCTGTAATCACGCGCAATCCTCTCGCAGTTAGCATGCTAGCAACACGCTAATGACGAGGAGAGCGCGGCACGCTGAAATCAATACGCCCACTGAAATCAGACTCAAGTGACTCCACCGCTCCGGCAGGCATCTCTTAGGATGAGTTCTGCTGCTGTTTGTAAAATGTCGAGGCTGAGGGGTGAAACCTGAAGCGCCGCCGTTATGCTTAATCATGTCCTGAAATTACTTCTGGAAAAGAACTCATTGGAAGCATCCTTTTTCCCTCGGCGCTGTCCCCTTAGAAACAAAAAACACGAATGCATGCAGTTATACGCAGGGCTCGGCTACAAATCATCATTACTGTAATGGACAGCGCAGATAATGCATGAAATAAAGTCGATGCATTCAACGCACACAATGCAATATCAGTCTCTTGTTTTTTTCCCCCTTGCATTGTAAAAAGTGTTTTTTTTTAAGTGTTTTCCAGTATTACTTTTTATTAAAATTTAATGTTTAATTCAATGTGTGACTTGCTGTTTCTTTGCTAAATGTACTAGCCATTTCCGAGTAAAATTGTCTTTCAGAAATGTCCTTTAAGAAAAAAATTATATTCAAGTCTTTATTTAGAGGCTGTAAATTAAATTACAAAAGTGCTTATTGCAAAAGACAAATATCGCATCATCATCACAAATCAACATTTAATTTAATTTTAATTAACTGAAGTGAATTGAATTTAATATAAAAAAAAAAAATTGGTATAGAAACAATTTTAACTCCGAAATTGCTAGTAAATTACAAAGAAACGGCAAGTAACATTGAATTAATTGTGAAATTTTAACAGAGAAAAACTGAAATATTATTTCATTGCTACACATACTCCAATAATAAAAAAAAAACTTTTGTAAGTATAGTAAGCATAAGCATATATATATATATTCAAAATATAAACTGTAATCCTCAAAATTATTATCATTATTATATTTACAACTTCACAAAAACATTATTAAAATAATATAAATAAAATTATTTTAAAAATAATATTGATCAAGTAATATTTTTCTATACAGGCATGTAAACACGAAAATAGTAAAAATACCTTAGTAAAACTATAATATACAAATGAAAAAAATAAGTTCAGCTAAATTCAGATGGCAATACTGTGGTACTTTAATGTATACCATGGTACTTATATATTCCTATACTCTTAAGGAATAAAAAAAAACACACGGTAGTACTGTAGTACAGTTAAAAAACATAGTAGAAGCATGTTTGCAGTGATGCTTTCAAATGATAATACCGTGGTACTGAATGATTACCATGTAGATACTGAAATAATACCATGGTAATACCATAGACTGTATAAAAACATGGACGTAGTGTCTGTGACGTCACACGTAGGTTTCCGAAGAGCGTTTTTGAAGCCTAAAGTAGGCGGAGCCGGCCGTGCTGAAACCACGCCCACCTAGCTCGACGCCGGCGACAGCAGCGGCAATCCACCTGTCACTCAAGTGGCCACGCCCTTAATTATGCAGAACTTTAAGGCTTAATATAATTTAAACGGATGAGTTATAAAAAAAATTCACCGCCCTCACAGTTGTCATGAAGGGCAAAATTAGCTATATAGTCCAAAACCACTTTTTGTACCAGGCTGTAAACATGTTTTTTTCTGCTGTAAAGTTGGGCATTTTAACATGGGGAGTCTATGGGACTGACTCCCTTTTGCAGCCAGCCTCTAGCGGCCAGTCGATGAATTACAGTTTAAGTCACTTCCGTATTGGTTTCACGAGAGAGAGCGGGAGGTTGCCGCTTGGGTAGAACCGTAGTACATCTCCACAAAACTTGGTATAGTAGTACTATGGTACTTTTGTGTGAGTTTAATCTATGGATTTCTTTAGAGGCATGTGAATTTAAGCTCAGATACTCATTTACTGATGCAAGCTGTAGGATCGGGTTTGCTGCTGAGAAATACCTGTTGAATATGTTCTCAACAGGAATAAAGTGCGCTGAACATCGCTGCACTACCGGACACGAAATCTGATCGTGTGAACATGATGCTCGAGCAGAAAGCCATTACCTGGTTTACTGTGTCCTCACTAAACAACTATCAGCTTTCATTTCACCTTGATTTGTACAATGCTCACCCATGTAAAGCTCCGTGTTACACGGGGAGTTATTCAGGGAAGAGCGTGCTAGATCTGATGCAATGCCATCCGGTGATTTATAAGAGCCTGGATGAGACACAACGCATGCAGGCGACTCTGTTTGACAATATGTGCTTCACGGAGAGTCAGGGGTCTCGATGAATGACAGCAACATAAATGTGTCTGAAATGAACAGCTGAATGCAGCATTATGTCGACCTGAATAGGATTGAACAAAATGAAGTGAATTAATTGCATACACATCTAAACATAGCATGGTATCTACTGGAACGAGGGACCATATTTTGAATATTCACAATATATCAGGGTTCCTCAATAGGCGGCCCGCGGGCCACATCTGGCCCGTAAGAGAGAATAAAATATTTGGCCCGCGCTAATTTCAAATAATGTGGCATGAAAATTCAAACGCAGCATCAGAAAGCTACATTAACTTACATCGTGTCTACACTGGACGCGAGCGGCGCGGCACGGTGCGACGCAATAAAATACAATAGAACCCATTATAATCAGTGATGCTGTCTTGGATGCAGCGCGGCACGACAAATCCCTGACTGTAAACTGCTGACTCGTTCTATTTATAACATACTGACACAACGTTCAAATGATTTGCAATGCTTTGTCGCGTCCAGTGCAGATACGATGTGACAGCAAAACATGGTGAGTGTGTAGAAAAGAAAAGTGGACACGGAAAATAGATGATTCAAATGTGAATGGACTGAACAGTTTTGAGTGAGTGAGTGACTGAAGTCTTTGTTATGGAGTACACGTGTTGGTTCGCAGTGAGTTCACAGTTTTAACGTACAAGTTTGCTTTAATTTATTTTCAAGATCTGAGGTAAAATGTCTATTGTTGCTTTCACTATGGCTATAAAGATAACACAAAATAATATTCAAACTCACATTAGACACTTTTAACATTGAATAAAGCACATAATCATTACCTGAGATGATCACTGTCATATGTTGTATGTTGTTCCTGCCGCGACGTTGCAGAAAATAAAATAGAATAGAATTACATGACGCTTATTGTCACGTGTCGCTGTCGCGGGTGGTCAGGACAAAAACTACATGGAAAAGATACTTTTTATCGCGTCGTGTCTGGTTGGGACACATGGTGTTACAGTTTGATCCCCCCAAAAAAATCTAAGAATAAAAATATTAATACTGACAAATCTAATAACTGAATCTGCAATTAGGGAAAGTGGAGAGAATAGATCCAGTCCGGGGACGAGCAGCAACAGTTGATTTGCATGGCAGACATGGAGATCCAGATTTTTAATGTTAAACAGGCAAAGTTCTTCTGTATCTAAATGCAAAAATGTTCATAATTGTTTGAATAAAACAGACTACTGGGGAAAAAATCTGAATATTCATCTTGTGACCATCTTGTAATTATTTTAACAAAAGCAACAATAATATAATAATTGTAGTAATAATAACAATTATATATATATAAAGTATGTATATATATATAGGTCAGTGGCCCTTGGCTTGGTATTGTTGGCAGAATTCGGACCTTGGCGAAAACTAATTGAGGAACCCTGCAATATATGTTGATGATTGAATCACTCAATCAGTGAACGAATCATTAAATCAGAGTTGAATTGATTCAAACTCAAAAAATATTCACTGAAGCTTCCGCATTGCATTTTGCATGCAAATATATTTAAATATTTTTATAAAATGAAAGAAAATAAAATAACAAAAATATATAAATACATGTAGGTAAATACTGATGTTCAGTATTGTTAATGTCAGACATAATATATATATATATATACAAGGACGCATTAAATTGATCAAAAGTGACAGTAAAGACATTTATAATGTTATGAAAGATTTCTATTTTAAATGAATGCTGTTCTTTTCAACTTTCTAATTAAATAGTCGGCAATGGTGTTCAACATTGATAATAATCAGAAATGTTTCATGAGCAACAAATAAGCATTTTAGAATGATTTCTGAAGATCATGTGACACTGAAGACTGGAGTAATGATGCTGAAAATACAGCTTTGATCACAGAAATAAATTACAGTTGAACATATATTCACATAGAAAACAGTTTTTTTTAAATTGTAATAATATTTCACAATTTTGCTGTTTTTACTGTATTTTCAAATTAAACTCATGCAGCCTTGGTGAGCAGAAGAGACTTCTTTCAAAAACATAAAAAAATCTTACCGATCTCAAACCTGTGAATGGTAGTATATATATATATAATGAAAAGACTAAAAAATATTGATATAATGTTATTTTAGCTAGTAGTTACTAACATAAATACCACAGAAAGCAGGGTTTCCCCGTATTTAAGATTCAATTAAACCCTGAGCCCTAATGATAAAGCTCTTGTCTTACAGTCAGGATCGAATCATTTCGTTGTTCTGTTGTCGTTTCTTCATTCGTCTAATTCTAATCTCAGCGGTGACCACGTGTGATCCATTACACCAGAAACAATGAGCGTGACTGACATTACTCACCGCAGTCACTTACCGTGTTAATTAAGAGCAGCTTCAGATTGAAGCGTCTTCATAATCCTGCTGGGATGAAGTAATTCAGTCATAAATTGCTGATAGTAAAGATCTGCTCACTTACAGTGGCCTCATTGATTCAGACTGACTTTGTTTCTGTTTGCAGTTTGTTGTTTCTCTCTTAAAATCATCCTGAGACGTCCTGAGATGATGTTGTGTGAGTCTTGACAAATAATTAAATGCAGGCAGTATAACGAGGAGATGGAAAATTGCAATGTTCAGTTTTGTTATGGTTTTTGAGAAAAATGCGTCACAACTTGTTAATGTTGAAATCTGTACACCGAATGCACTATGAGATGCTTTGGAGAAGAGCATCTGGCAAACGCATACATGTAAATGTATTCAGATGCGTATTTTTGAATCATTGAATTAGAGATTTAAAATGTCTGTAGCAGTGTTATTTTAGTACTATTTACGTAATATTGTAGTATTATAAATATTTTGAATTAAATTCTATTTTTATATTTTCAGTTTTCGTTTTCATTCGGTTACATTTTAGTAATTTTGTTATGTAGATGTGTATAATAATAATAATATAATATATTATTATTATTATATAATTGTAATATTTTATTTATTTCATATTTATATATTATGTTTATATTTATATTATTTTAAATATATATTTCTAAAATATTTTTATATATTTATAAATACATAAAAATAGTATAAATATTGTAAATAATAATAATAATAATGTAAATATTTAACATAAATATAAAATAAAAATACTATTAAACCTACATATTACTAAGTATTTAATTTAATTTCACTTTTATTTAAAGAAATTTTTTTTTCCAGTCAATCATTTTTGTTCTTCCATTTAGTTGCCAAAGCAACATTTCTTATTTTTATTTATAGCTTTCAATATTTCACATTTTTATTTTTATTTCAGCTTTATTTCAATTAACGCAAATGCTTTTAAGAGTTATTGTTTTAATTTTAGTTAACGATAATAACCCTGGTCCACAGTGTAAACTGAGTTAAAGGACTCAACTCAGTGGCCTAAGTCAGTAAATAAACTGATTCAGACTGCTGATTTAGTTCAGGCTCTTGGTTACAACAAGCAGATCAACCTCATAAATGTCTGTCATCAGATCAGCGATGCAGAAAGCGCTGCATGACCCAAAGGATTCATACGCCGTGTGCAAGTCAATCAGGGTTCACATGAATATGTGGGCCAGCGACATTCAGCCAGATATACATACAGTATCTTAATTATTTCACTGGATGCTCACAGGGCATTCCTGATATATATGCAGATCGTTACAGTCCAATCTGTTTTTATGGGAGCCAGTCTCCCGGTATCTATTTAGAGATGCTTTATGAAAATGGAAACAGCCAGAGAAATGGAAATAGTCATATATTATACACTGAAAAAGAAGAAGAAGAAGAAGAAATGGTGTAGGGTTTGCTTGAATCAATTTTCAGTCAGAAATTGCCAATAATTTCACAAATAATTGCAGAAAATGGCAAGTAACACATTGAATTTAATGTGAAATTTTGAAGTAGGAACACTTTCAAGATCCAAAAAAAAAAAAAATTCATAAAAATAGCTTACATGCACTATAGCAAGATATCAGCTGGGTATTTACACACACACACACACACATTCACATGCATTAATTAGTTTTTCACTGGGTACACCATACTTTTTTTTTGTTTTTGTTTTTTAAAGAAACATTTTTTTTTTTTCATTTTTTTTATTCGTTTTAGTTTATTTTTTTTTTTTTTTACTTATTTTAGTACTTCAAGTTAAACTAAATGGAAATAAGAAATGTTGGCTGATGTTTGTGTTATTTTATTTTATTTCAGTTAAAGTTTATTTTATTTTAAGTAACTAAAGTGTTTTATGGTTTTAGTTTTAGTTAGATATAATAACCGTGCCGTTAAATGTGCTTTCTTTCATACTGTTGAGTGTGGACTGTTTAAAATGTCAGCGTTAAATGAATTCGTATTCTCAAACATGAGGCCGAGTGCACAGGGTCTTGTTAGCCGCGGCGTCTTGGTGCTTCTCTAGGGGCACGCGCTTGCTCTTTCTCTGGCGGCTGACATTCTCGTGCTTGTTTGCGTCTGCTGCGCACGAGGGACCGTTGATGATGTCATTTCTGATATGGCCCGCTGGTGGCAGAGACTGGACTGACATTTGACTTTAGTTCTGTAACTTCTCAGTGTCAAGTGTGCCGATACGAGCCGTGACTTCATGTGTGCTGCTGACACTGTCGGCGCGGCCTCTGAGGAATTCCCCATCCACACACACACACACACACACACACACACACACG
>NW_015536496.1:265868-269104 GCF_001515605.1 Sinocyclocheilus anshuiensis | reverse complement strand
ACACCCACACACACACACACACACACACACACACACACACACACACACACACACTCACACATTTACACATTTAATTAATTGATATATTAATAATATTAATATAGCAATAAGAATATAATATATTAATAATTATTAATTATTATTAATTATTTTTGTTTATTTTTGTATTTTTTATTTTATTATTTTTTTTATTTTATCCAAGCTTTTCATCTAAAGTGTAGTTTAGTTTTAATAGCCAAACAAAAATTAGTTTTGTAGACAAACAAAACATTTTCATATATATACACTGTAAAATAAATAAATAAATAAATTAATTAATAGAAATAATAATAAATATTTCAAAGTCATAAAATAAAACTAAGATTATTGAAGTATGTTTTACATACTTATTACTCTAATACTATTATTACTATTATTTTCTGTTTAAATACAGCCTTTCCACTTCATAATTTCATGTTTGATTCATTTTGTTACTTGCTATTTCTTTGTAATTATTTGTGAAATTTACTAGTAATTTCTGAGCGAAAACTGCTTCTACACCATTTTTTTTCAGTGTATTAATATCTAATGTTTGAATTCGAGCAGCTTACGTGTAGTGTTTAAAAACATTCTTATGACTTCTGCAATATGTAAAAATAATTATAATCAAGCATAAGTAGGTGTGTTTATATTGTTGAATTTTAATGCAGTTCAGTTAGAGCAGGTACTGATCGTAGGCCTTTAAAATAGCTCATGTATTGCAGAATTGATTTTTTTACAGGTGTGTAATTAGGATAATTGCTTGTTAAGGGCTCGAACACATATGTAAGTGCGCTCAGTAAGTCCTGCATCGCTAGAGCTCTGTCCAATCACCTCATAAAGTGTTCAGATTGATTAAACGAGTGTGTCTGTCTGATGTGTGACGGAGCCGTTCTGCACCGAATTCACCTTCGACAAAACATCTTCAACTTCACATTAAATACTGCAAACCTGGGCATGTCTGAAATTCATACTAACATGACAAAGCGCAATAAAATCTCAATGCTCAGCTGGTTTTTCTTTAGGACACACACATATACTGTACATACATACATGCACATATTATAGTAAAATATATTATAGTATAAAAAAACTATAATATTATATCAGTGATACTAAAATAACACTGCTCCAAAATAGTTTGACTGAACACATGACCTTTGACATTCACAACAAAACATACGGAACATCTTGTTGTGGGAATGCTTAGATATTTGTAAAAGTTAAGCACCCTGGTTAAGGCGATGTTTGGCAGTGAATCTGGGTGTGACCGTGCTGGAGGTTGGGGTCTCCTCAGGATGCTACTCTGTGTCTCTGTGGAGGCGTGTGGAGCGTCTCTGATGTCTCTGAAGGAGAGCAGCTTGTCAGCGACATCACGGCTCCGACCGTTCCAGGCCATGCAACCAAACTAAACAAATGAATGTCAGCCGTGTGTTCGCACATCACCATCAGCCTCCTATACCCTCAATGCGATGATATATTTACATGTATTGATATATTTAGAGATGCAGCTAACTACTACGTTCATAAATGTATCAGTCTGTTGACATGCATTAAGTTGCACACCCAATTTGCAGAGCAAATTGATAAACTTTCATTTAATATTCCAAAGAAAAGCTTTTTTTATTCCTAATAATGCACTCTGATGAATTGAGCACAATTGTTTGTGTGTGCGTGTGTGTGTGAGTGCGAGTGCGTGTGTGCGCACTTGTGAGTGTGTGTGCTTGTGTGTGTGTGTGCGCTTGTGTGTGTGTGTTTGTGTGTGTGTGCACTTGTGAGAGTGTGTGCTTGTGTGTGCACTTGTGTGTGTGCGCATATTTCGATTTTTTTTTTTTTTGTAGTTTTAGTAATTTTAATACTTGAAACCTAAACATTGTATTTCAGTTAGTGGCCAAAACAACATTTTTGCTTTGTTTATATAATTTATAAATATTTTGAATTTGCTTTTATTTTTTCATATTTTCAGTTTTCATTTTAATTTTATTCATTATGTTATGTACCTTTAAAAATGCAAATTGTTGTTTAAAAAATATCCAAAGCAATATTTGTTTATCTATATGAGGGGAGAAATAAATTCTGATTTTAAAAATAATATATAATAATAATTATAATAATGATAATTATAAAAATAATATAATAATAATAATGTAAATAATAATTTAAATCATGCATTTTTGTTGTATCTACAAACCAATTATTTTTGACCAAAGCAACTTTTCTAATTTTTGTTATAAAATTTATAAATATTTCGAACTGAAATGAAAAATAAATGCTAATTAGAAATGTAAAAATATAATAATAATAAAAATGACAAGAGCACATAATTACTGAAACTTAAACTAAAATGAAAACCAGAATTATATAAATTAAAATTTGCTGTAATTTTAGTAGTTCTATTTAAACTTATTTCAGTTAGCGTTTATAGTATTTATAAATATTTTTAACTTAAATATAAATAAAGCTAATTAGAAATATAAAAAATAAAATAAAATACACATTAAAAAATTACTAAAATGCAAATTAAAATAAAAAAATAACACCTTTATTTTGTAATTTTAGTACTTATTTCAGTTAGTGGTCAAAGCAACATCACTAATTTTAGTTTTTCATAACATATATTAAAAATGATTTCCATTAGTTCCAGTTAGCATGACACTAGTGTAATGTTAGTGTCTCTAGCATGTCGTACCGTACGTATTCGTGTCCCCATGAGGCCAGCTCCTCCTGTGAGCCCAGCAGACGGTATTTCAGACACTCTCGCTCGCTGCTCATAGTCATGGCGAGAACAGACACCACGTCAGCGCAGAACTGCTGTGAAACGGAGAGAGAGAGACTGTCACACCGCACACAAACACTCCTCAGATCACGCTGCCTGACTGACGCCGCAGATGCACACCTTGTTGTCTCCTGACGTCATGTTCTGGTAGATCTCCTTGAGTTTGGCGTAATGCGGTCGCAGGAACTTGAGCGGTTTAGGCACCGATGTCATGGAGGTCGTGGAGGAGCGAATCTGACGCCGCAGTTCTTCCAGAGCCGGACGATACAGAGACGTGTCCTTCTCCTGAGAAACACAGAAAACACATCTGTCGTTCATCGCAAAATTCCAGACCATCGCAGTCACAACATGTTTCATTTCTGTAACATCCGGTGGGAAATAATAGGTCAGAACTCACTCACGCACTCACACACACACGCACTCACTCACTCACACACACACA
>NW_015536496.1:262102-264376 GCF_001515605.1 Sinocyclocheilus anshuiensis | reverse complement strand
AATAAATCTAAAAATAAAAATAAAAACAGAAAATAATTAATAAAGGGCAAAAAGTACTACAAAATAATAATAATTTATTATACTAAATTTAATAAAAAAATGAATTGTATTTGTTTTATTAAGTAATTTCCCCCCTTTATTTTCTTTCCTATTATTACATTTATTTATTTATAATTTCTGCAGGTTTGACCCTCCATATCACAGCAATGAACAGGAAAATGTTGTAAGATTAATCAATTATAAAACCAATTCTATAAAGTAAAGCAGCTCTAAATTATTGAGTTAAGTGTCAATTCAATTCAGTTCGTTTGCAAAGTTCATTAATTTTGAAACTAGTTCAATTTCAACTGTACAGACGACAATAGTGTCATTCAGATTAATTCAGTTCAGTGTTCGATAACAATGTCAAATATGAAACAAATTCAAATTTCAATTGATCAAAAGTGACATTTATAATGTAACAAAAGATTCTGTTTCAAATAAATGCTTTCAAATGTATCATATTATTATTTCAAACGTATCAGATGTAGCAAATGTATCAAAGGAATTAGAATAGGATCATGTGACACTGAAGACTGCAGTAATGATGCTGAAAATTCAGCTTTGATCACAGAAATAAATTACATTCTACAATGTATTCACATAGAATACAGTTATTTTGACTCCTAATAATATTTCATAATATTGTATATTTTTATGGGTTTTTTATCTATATTTTTAAAATTAATTATGTTATTTTATTACATATTGTTATAAAGTTCATCAGTCATATAACAAATTCTGTTTCGGCTGTAAAGCAGCTCTACAGATGATCAATTCAGTTCAAATTTTGTTCTTTGTATCAGTGCAGTCCAATCGATAATATTACTGAATGATAGTGGTCTTTTAAACTAATCAGCATCTAGTGCACTATATTACACGTCTTCTGAATTCATATGATAGCTTTGACTGACTGCAATTCTGACAACTTTGCTCAAATCTCATTGAAAGCTTGGCAGATCTACTTGATAACTCCTTTTGTGTTTTGAGCAGAGATGATGACAGACGTTTCATTTTTGGCCGAACTATTGCTTGAACATCGTGGTGCATGTATTTACTTCTCAAATCCACAGCGAGGGCAGCGTTTGGCTTGGATTTCCCTCTGCCCTCTCCAGATCCGCTCATGTGGACCTGCAGTTGGCAGATGATACCCCAGAGGAAAGTGGAAACAAACACAGGCAAACCTGACCTAGATGTTACGTAAGAATAGAGAACATAAGGGCAGAGAAAGCCAGCTATTTGCAGAGGTTACAAAGGCCACGCGCCGGAGCGCTGAGAAAGACTCCTACTGTAGCAAAGATGCCGCGCAATAAAATATGTTGACCCTGATGCCGCCCGCCTGCAATTATTCTTTGCGCCATGACTCCTCGCATTATTTATGTGATGGGGAGATGGTGTAAATCGAGCTCTGCGAGGGGGCCATGAATCCTGGGGCAACCGTGAGGCGTGTTTGTGCCGCGCGGGGAGAGAAACGCTCCCGCTGGAGTCCACCATGGTGACAGACAGGAGTCCCCCGAGAGCGCCGATCCTCCCGCTGAGCCCCGCTGTAATGTATTTGCGTGTTGTTTGCACTCCCGAGCATCGCTTCCTGCTTTATCATTATAATTACAGCTTGTTTGAATATCCTCATCACAGAAAATGTTCTTTGTTTGAAAGAAGTCAGCAGTGTTGCTCAGCCAAGGATGCATTAGAATGATCAAAAGTGACATTTATAATGTAACAAAAGATTTAGATTTCAGATAAGTGCTGATTTTGAACATTCTATTCATCAAAGAATGCGGAGAAATCAAATGTATCAGAATGAATTCTGAAGGATCATGTGACACTGAAAACTGACCACAGGAATAAATGATATCTGTGACCCTGCAGCACAAAATCAGTCTTAAGTCGCTGGGGTATATTTGTAGCAATAGCCAACAATACATTGTATGGGTCAAAATTATAGATTTTTCTTTTATGACAAAAATCATTAGGATATTAAGTAAAGATCATGTTCCATGAAGATATTTTGTAAATTTCCTACATTAAAACTTAATTTTTGATTAGTAATATGCATTGCTAAGAACTTCATTTGAACAACTTTAAAGATGATTTTCTCAATATTTAGATTTTTTTGCACCCTCAGATTCCAGATTTTCAAATAGTTGTATCTCAGCCAAATATTGTCCGATCCTAACAAACCATACATCAATGGAAAGATTATTTATTCAGATGATGCATAAATCTCAATTTTGA
>NW_015536496.1:260438-262092 GCF_001515605.1 Sinocyclocheilus anshuiensis | reverse complement strand
ATTTTATTTTATTTTATTTTATTTTATTATTTTATTTTATTTTATAAAAAGCTTTTAGCCATTTCAGCTATTTGGCTGAAAATAAAACTACAACCATTTACAAAAAAAGTTATATAATTATTATTTTATCTTATCTTATCTTATCTTATGTTATCTTATCTTAATGTATAAAAAAAATAAAAATACATATGAAAAAACTGACAAAAATACACAATAAAATTACTAAAATTGTAGCTAAAATTAAAATGAAAAATGTAAAAATAAAAAATAATTCAAAATATTGAAATTTTAATACTATCTCAAAGGTACCAAAATACCACTATTCCAGACTTCTGTGCAATGCGACACAATCACAGCCAATCAGAATATATTTGATGTTTAGTGTTCAACCAATCAGATTTCACGGTGGGCGGGGCTACTCAGTGCAACGCTGCAGAATTATTAAACAATTGATCAACAAATCATCCTCATTGCATTATTGCATTGCCTCTAGTTAGGACACGGTGTTACTGTATGTCAACTGTCGACTCGTTTGTGTCTATTAAGACTTTTTAGAGAAACATCTGGTACAGAGTTGAACGTTGACAACCGTACAGTACAACCGCGATCAGCCTCTTCACGTCAGGGAACTGTCTGACTTTCAGAGGCTATGCCACGTCTGAGGGTTTGCTCCAACAAAGCCAAGTTCAGATGGCTGTGTTTTCCCAGAGCTCTGTCCGCACTGCTGCTAAAAATACCCCGGTGCGAGGTGTTCAGAGACCGGGCTCGTGGACACTTTGCTCTTGTGGAGTTGATAAGCAGGTGAAGAGGCTCGCAGTGAAGGTGTTGCACCGGTCGACTGTGCCGCCGCTTCACCTCACACCCCTTTTAGGGTCCGACAGGCCGCCGCGCATCCAGCCGCACGATACTGGCATAAGTGTGGCCTCGTCTGATATACAGCCACACATACTCCGCTGACGTACTGTCTAACACAGGGCTTTTCAAGCCTTTAGATGAACATGGGTGCGAGGGACCCTCATCCTGAAATTATTTTATAAATATGTCAAATATTCTTTCCATTAAATATTAAATATTATATTTAGTTTTTGTTACATTGTAAGTCCTGGCAGAAAATTACCAGTGCATTTTCCGTTACCAGGAGATTTCCTTCAACCCTAAAATACAACATAATTCAATGCATAATTCAAAATACGGGTCAAATATCTATGAAAAATCTAATTGAAAAATTCCTTTATATTATTATTGTACATTGGGCCATATTTAAATCTATTTTTATTATTTATTGATTGATTTTATTCTATTTGTATTATTTATTTTAATCCATTTAATTATTTATTGTAAAACATTTATTTATTTAAAATCTAATCATTATATATTTATTTTAATTTTTATTATTATTGTTATATTATTTTATTAATTTATTTTAAATCCGTTTATTATTTACTGATTTTAATCAAATTTTTAAAAATTGTTTATAGCAATCTATTTATTTTAATTTGTATTTTATTGATTTTATTCTGATTATTATTTATTTTAAATCAAATTAATATTTTGTTATTCTAATTTGGATTATTTATTTTTATTATTCATTTAATTTCTCTTAAATCTATTTTACTGCTTATTGATTTTAATCTATTTTTTATTATTTATTTAT
>NW_015536496.1:257888-260179 GCF_001515605.1 Sinocyclocheilus anshuiensis | reverse complement strand
TCCATTTTTTTATTATTTATTTTATTTTATTATATTCCATATTTTATATTTTACGCTAATTGATTTATTTATTTTAACTTATTTATTTGAAATCTATTTGTATTATTTACTTATTGATTTTATTCAAATTTTATTTTAGTTTCTTTATATTAATCAATTTTTTATTTATTTACTTTTGTATGTATTCATTCATTTTAAATCATTTTTTAAATTATTTATTTATTTTAAATATTTTTTAATTATTTATTGATTTTATTCTTTTTTATTTGTTTTTTAATTTTTAATTTATATTATTAATGTATTTAATATATTTATTCATTTATTCTAAATGTATTTTTATTATTTATTTATTTTTATTAATTAAATTGTTTTTTTTACACTGTGGTTCTCTAAACTCTTCGGCTCCCTTGGGGCCCTCCCTTTGAAAACCCCTGGTCTGAAGTATGACACAGACTCCAGCAGAAGTGTGTTGAAGGGCAAGAGGCCACCTGTGGCGACTCATATGTGTTTGTGCGATGCATTCGAGCGGTTCAGGCGCCCACACAGACGCCACACATCCGAGCTAATAGCAGATTTCCCGTGAGAGCCGGAGCCAGGAAACATGTTTGAGTAAGCAGCGGCACAAGAGCACATCCATGCGATGCAGTCAGCGAGAGAGACGGCCGAACACAGCCGATTGAGCTTATTATTAAAATGTGAAAATCAGGAGGCGATCAGAAGCGGCCTATCAGAGAGCGAAACAGCCACACAACACAGAGACTCCGGAGGCTTTTCCCAGAGCTGACGGCCTGTTGTTGTGTATGGCAGGACTCGATTGTCACAGAAGACGGAAAGTTCAGCTCTCGAATACATTTCAGATAACAACAAGTGTCCAATGACGAGTAATTCATCCATTCACACTGAAAGCAACAATCTCAGCCAATCAGAACATGTTTGATGTTGAATATAAAGCGTCAGGATTTTGGACCAATGAGATTTCACTGTGGGCGGAGCTACCCAGCACAACAATACAGAGACAGAGACATATATATATATATATGAATATGTATATGAAGTGACGAGCAAAGACATTTCCTTGTCCATATACGTATATATATAATGTTAATTTAAAATAAATATATATAATTCAATCTTATCTATCTATATCTATATATATCTATATACATATATATATATTAACACTAGAAAGAGATTGCATTTCTGTATGTATGAACTGTATATGATGTATTTATTTGTATTATATATCTATATGTATATATATATATATATAAATGGTCCAGACCATAATTGCAAATTTAACTGCAACATGTAAATGCTGGAAATAATTCCCAATAATTGCCAACTTTATGAATTCATTGGAAATGTCATATTCAATTGGATATTTAGTATTAAAATTCCCAGACGAATTCCTCACATGTCAGATCTGGGCTATATTCAGCTGTATTGTAAATGTATGTGAGCCACTTCATGAGGCTGAGATGTTCTTTTTAAGTCCTCTCAGATGTTCAGGACGTCTTGTTTCACCATCACGACTCGCTCTGGAAACGGCAAAAGCAGCTGAAGCACAAGAGAGCAATACCTGTACAGGACTAGAGAACGAATCTTTAACCTTTTAACCATAATTGCACTCATTACTGTCCATTTAAAAGCCATCGAGTGAACATCGTCCACGAGATGAAACTGAGACGCGCTGTCTATCAATCCGTCAGCATCAGAAGTCAAATGAGAAACCGTCTGAAGATAAAAGTTCATTTAAAGGATGAGATGCGATGTTAGGACGTTGTAGGCATAATTAGTGTGAATTACACTCGTACACGGACGCCTTAAAGCGCTTCTTAAAGTGTACGAAGACCAAAATAAAACATGGTAGGTGTTCTTCATTAAAACAGTATATTTCCAGTCCCAGTCATTTTCAGCGTCATGTGGAAGAAAAAGCGGCTGATACGAGCGTTTAGTCTTTCACGCCCCTGCATGACAAACCTGTAATGAAAGCCTGTCATGAAAACGTCCATCATCGTGAGATACAGCGTGTGTGTGATGGAGAAATCATCCTTTCACTTTATGTGTTATGATCAACTGTTCATCAAATAATCACTTATAGAATTTCAATGATGAAGTAATGCCAATCACACTTCAACCTTCTTTATTTCAGATTTATTTTGCGTTATTTTAGTACATCAAGTTTAACTAAATCAAAATGAGAAATGCTGTAGCTGTAATGAAATAATTACATTTTTTCTATATTTTTTAAATGAACAATTATTTTATTTATAGACATATATATATATATA
>NW_015536496.1:252504-257426 GCF_001515605.1 Sinocyclocheilus anshuiensis | reverse complement strand
TCTAAATATTAATAAAAATATAATTCTAAACAATCAATTTCTAAATATTAATTGTACATATCTCAAATAAATATTATTTAATATTAATACAAATATTTTAAATATTATAAATATAAAAAAAACCTAGAATACATACAGTATATAACACTGAAGATTGTTTCTTTCAAAAATGAAATATTTTTGGCATTAAAAACACAAATGAATCATTAGTAGTACAGTAAGAATATAGAGCTATAAAATGAATGTGGATCAGCTCTGATTATTATCCATAATGAGATCTATGACTTACAAATGTTGGTATCTTGACAAATCTGAGTACAGTTTGATCCATTATTAATTATTACAGAAGTCACTTATTCAGGAGAAACATCTGAGAAGCAAAAATCTTCATTTACTCTCCATTTGATCCCATTATGGTATAGGAATTTTTTTTATATATTAAAGAGTTTTCATTGTTTTTCTATGGAAAAAAAATGGATAATGTTCTTATTTTTTACTGTTGTCCTTAACCGGTTGCACTTTATTCAGTCTTTTCATTATGTGCACTATTTTGACCAACTGCTGCTTCATGGCCATGTCTGAACCTGCGCAGTGGGCCAAATACGTCGAGTGAGTATCGCTCTCGTCTTCTTCTGCAGCGTTCCTGTCCTTTCTCTTTTTCCTGTCTCCTAGCTCTCTCTCAGTGTACTGACCTCTGACCTCTGACCTCTGAAATGTACCCTATTTGTTCCGACGTAAAGCTTTACCAGGTGTTTGTTGGCTTGTCAACCTCAATTAGCAAGTAAGTTAATGATCTGACTGCACCGGAACCATGACTGTGCTGATTTTGCACCTTTGCCATGCGGAATGAATTCATGGTATGGATGTACATGGTATGTACATTAACTGGCACCAGAAAGATTCATTAAAGGGAATGTTGTCAAAGGAATATAAGACAATTATAAAAGAAATTAACCCTCACATGAATTTGGACAATACAGTGTTATTTTTTGCAAAAGAACATGGTAAATATAATGACTAATACATTTATTCATAATTATATTCATTATTTATTATATATATATATAATATATTTATATTTTGTTTACTTGTTCTTTTATAATGTTAGTCAATGTCTCTTCCACCAAAAACAACCAAAAATTTTTGAATGAATACTTTTATTCATCAAGGATGCATTTAATTAATAAAAAGTGACTGTAAAGACATTTATAATGTTACAAAACATTTCTATTTCACATAAGTGCTGAGGTTTTGAAAGAAGATGAAAAGATTCTGAAGAAAATTTTCTCTATATCTGTATGTATATCTGTATCTGTATCGGTATCTGTGTGTCTGTCTGTGTATCTCTCTCTCTCTCTCTCTCTCTGTATGGTTTGATGGGTTGCCTGTAATAAGCGTATCATTCTCTCTCTGTGTCGTTTTGCCGGGTCTTCTTCAGCTCATATATCTCTGTGTCTCTCTGCTTGTGTGTTTGCCGCGCTCATGTGCAGCTCTCGGTTTACTCATCGTCCAGTCGTCTGTCAGTTGATCTGCTTGTCTGTCTCTGGGTTTGTCTGTCCTTCATCTCCAGCTTCAGTAAGGGCCGCAGCACGCCAGCAGAAGTCAGCCCATGCGTACGTACATCCCACCGGATAGAGCGGATTTATCCCATGTTTTCCCACTCAGCTCACACAGTTTGCCGTATTGAGATGAATGTGACCTACAGTGTAAGTGACTGTAGGAGACGAGGCTTGTGCTCGTAGAGAAGCACGCAGACCTTTAATGAAGACGCTGCACCGGCCTCTGGACGTTCTGCACCGTGAAACCAGCGTCTGATATCTTCATGTCAAGAGGTGTTGTAGCACGTAGCATGCAATGACAACACCTGTTTCTGAAACGAGTGCAACGTCGTACCTCTCAGCACCTTATGAAGGCAAACCCTGAGATAAGACATCAAATGTATAGCATTACGTCACATACAGCGACCCCAGAAAGTATTTGAACAATTTTGAGCACTTTGGTCACACTTATAAATTTGTGAAAGTCTTTGCTATATAAAAGTATTATTTATATATTATTATAGTATATATTAATATTTTGAATTAGCTTTTATTTTTTGATTTTTAGTTTTCATTTTAATTTTAGTTTTTAAAATTGTATTATGTGTTTTTGTAATTTTTTATTACTTTCTGTAACTTTTTAATGTCTCTTTTTAACTTTAATTTATTTTTAAATCAGATTTAGTTTAGTCAGTTTACGTTTTTTATATTTTCATTCATTCATATATTTCAAAATAATTTAATTTAATTATAAATATTACACATTTTTTTAGTAGTTTAATATTTTTTTTTTATATATATATATATAGAGAGAGAGAGAGAGAGCATTTTTAAATAAATAAATAATATTTAATTATAAATAATGAAATATATTATTTCATTTTTATTTCAGTTAATATCAAATTAACAAAAATTATTAGTTTTAAACAATAACAACACAGACATATGTGCGCAAATGTAAATGCTATTTAAATATCACTTGTTTTTATATTTTCTTGTATAATGCAATGACATGCATATATTTTTAAGTGTGGCTAAAAAGTATGTAAACACATGTTAGGGCCACTGTATATATGTAGCAATATTTTGCATCTCATGAACAGGCCCAGATTTGAATTCTGTGTGGGCCTGTTTGTGAAAGTGATGCAATCTAAAACAAAAGGCACATTAACAAATGCACGTTGATTGCACGAGACTCAGATGTGACGAGAGATACGATACAGACCAAAACCAGATCTACTCACAAATACACTGAGCTGAGTCAAACTAGGAAGAGAAAGACGAACAGAAAAACAAACCAGCTTTGCACTCCAGAATGCTGCATCTCTCACCCGGTCACCATCTGCTCTGCTCGAGGGTCTCTCGCGCTGGATTTTAATGTTGATGATGACCAGCAGTTCATTAAGGAGCGACTTGATGTCAAACACGCCTGTCATTCATGTCACAGGGGCTGCTGGACTGTGAATGTGCTTCATGTTTGTGTCCCGTCTCCGTTCATGATCTCTGTTTGTCATCCAGGGGGATTTCTTTGATTCCTTGCGGTCTGAATCTCTGTGCATCCCTCCGTTTTCTCTTCCGCTCAGGTACACGTTCACTGGCATTTACACGTTTGAGTCGTTGATAAAGATCCTGGCGCGGGGCTTCTGCATCAACCCCTTCACCTTCCTGAGGGACCCCTGGAACTGCCTGGACTTCAGCGTGATTGTTATGGCGTAAGTTATCATTTCATGGTTTATGACCCCTTTGACCTCTTCATGTTTTAAAAACAAAAAGAGAAATCACTAGCAATTACTGAGTGGAAATGGTTTAAATCCTAGAGTAAATCCTACAAAAAATTTACTGTGGATTTTAGACACTAAAAATTTTAATCATTTGTGAAATTTACTAGCGATTTATGAGTGAAATAAGTAAATCCTACAGTGTTTTTTTCTGTTTGTGAATTTACTCTGGATCGGACCCTAAAATGAGAAATTATTTAAAAACCAAAAGAGAACTTGTTATGAGTGGAATTTTTTTTTGTAATCCTACAGTAAAATTCAGGGTATAAATGTACTGTGCATTAGAACCTAAAAACAAAAGAGAGTTTATGTAAAAAAGAGAGAAAAAAAATAAAATTACTTAATTCATTATATTATCTAAAAATAAATATTACTACATCATTATACTGTAAAAATAAATGAATTAATAAAAAAATTTAAATTTTAAATAAAACAAAGGTTATTGGAGTGTGGTTCAAATAATATTAAATAAAATAATATTTAATAAAATAAAAATAAAATGTATATGTAAAAAAATGTCACTTGCTATTAATTGGTAATTATTTGTGAAATTTACTAGTGATTTCTGAGTGAAAATTGTTTAAAAGTAAATCCCACATCATGAAATTTTTTTCATTGTGTGAATTTACTCTGGATGAGACCCTAAAAATAAAAAAAGATAAATTATTTAAAAACAAAAATGTATAATACTATTTCAGTCTTTCTATTTCTAAATTTCACTTTCACTGTTTCTTTGTCATTATTTGTGAAATTTATTAGAAATTCTAAACACCAAAAAGAGGAATTCCTAAAAACTAAAAGAGAAATTATTTAATTTTATTCACTATGTTATCAAAAAATAGTGCTTACCCCATTATTAGCTATTTAAAAAAAAAATCATTCAATTATGATATTTTCCAATTACAACATATAGTATTGCTTTTACCGTGATAGATGACTTTGGTGGTGCCGCCCAGTCGTAATCACAGCTCCTCGTGATTGGCTTGCTTTAGGACTCAGAGCTACAGAGATAATGAAACAATAAGCTGTAATAACCTAATCTCAGCTGCTTGACCCGCTGATGCTAGAACTGGAAAAGGCAGTGGGTCTATATTTGTGATTAATTGTTATGAGCGCTTGCCCCGTCCTTGACCCCGATCCCGAAACACGCGTCGCCATGGCAACAGAGGAGAGCGTGGATGCGGATGCGTTCTCTGGAGTCACAGCATCATATATGAATGTGTCATTGAGTGCCGTTCACATCCAATAATATCATTTTCACCTCAGTTATTGGCTTGTTCACTTAAAAAGAAAATGTAAAACCTGAAATAACCTGGGGAATAAACTTTTAAAGATTCCTGTGTGTAGACAGAAATGGTAAAAGATTTTTTGAAATGGTGCCTTTACTTGTTTTTAGTCTTATAGAAGGCTTTAGTACTTGTGTGTGTATATATATATATATATATATATATATATATAAGAATTAAATATAAAAAAGAAAATAATTTAATTTATAATTAATAACTTATAATTTAATTATAATCATAATTAATCTTCATTCAAATTTATTACTGAAAAAGCACAACAATAAACCTACAAGAATATGAACTTTTACATATTTTATGAA
>NW_015536496.1:244233-252314 GCF_001515605.1 Sinocyclocheilus anshuiensis | reverse complement strand
CAGTAAAAAAATTCAGCTTTGCATCACAGGAATAAACGACATTTTAAATGAAATTACAATAGAACAGTTCTTTTAAATTCTAATAATATTTTACTGATTTAACAGATCAAATAAATGCAGTTTCTTTCAAAAAACAAACAAACAAAAAACATACAAATTTTTCAGTTCTTACAGTCAAGCAGATTCACTAAACATTTTTTGAGTTTTGTGCTTACAGTATTTACATTATTTACCAACCACCCACAAACCTGATTAGTACAGTTCGTTCAGTGAATCATGAGTCAAATAAACAGCATGATTCATTGTTAGTGATTCCCTCCAGCGAACTTTCATATCACAATGAACTCTTTTGTTAGAAAATATCAAAACACTTTCTCATGATACTTAAAGTTTACTTCTTTCATATTCATGTTGTTCAGCTCATGATGCTGTCACTGTAAATCATAATCACGGTTTCTTCCACTTAAATCTTAAAGGATTCGCCATCAGCTCAACAAAAAGATGTTTATGAATCTTACGACAGCATTTAAAGGGACAGTTCACCCAAAAATATAAATGATGTCAGTTACTCACCCTCAAGTTTTTACAAACCTATATGAGTTTTTTTCTTCAGTTGAACACAAGAAAATATATTTTGGAGACTGTTGCTAACCAAAACGTTGCTGGTAGCCATTGACTTCCATAGTATTTTTTTCCCCTCCTATGGAAGTCAATGGCTACCGTCAACTGTTTGGTTTCCAACATTCTTCAAAATGTCTTCTTTTCTGTTCCACACAAGAAAAAAAACTCAGACAGGTTTGTAAAAGCTTGAGGGTGAGTAAATTATGACAGAATTGTAATTTTTGGGTGAACTGTCTCTTTAAACACCTGAATTTCTGTCTAAATCCCAGCGGTTTCAGATGAATCTCAGTGAGCCGTGCTGTGATAAAGTGCTTATTTCTCGTTGGCCTTTATGGCTTTATTTCTCGAGCTTTAACAGGCCGCTTGTCCTTGAACCGGATGTCTCAGAGACGTCAGATGGAGCCGCTGCCAGTAAGTCACGGGTGTATTGGGATGTTAACAGGAACGCGAGAAGCCACTCCTGACTTCATTAAAGCCAGACGGATGACGGCGAAATGCTGATAAATCATAAACGCTCACCACTGAATACCAGGCTTCTATAGAAACAGAACAGCGTCGTAACGTAATCATATCTTTGCGCCGTCTAGGCCTCGTCACCATATTAGCAGCGACTCAGTTACCCGTCCTGTGTGATTTAATTCAATCAGGATAATAACCAGAGAGGAGGAAATCTGATATGGAAACAAAGCTGCAAAATCCAGACGACTTCATCCCATCTCTCTAAACCAGTCCAACTTAAAGAGATAGTTCAAGCAAAAATACAAAATTCTGTCATCATTTACACACTCTAAATATTGTTTTAGACCCATGTGATTAACTTTCTTCTGTGGAACACAAAATAAAGGGCCTTAAATTACTGTAATGACTGTTGTTTCCCGAACAGGGAATTGTAAGGGGTTTGTAAGTTGATGAAAAGCTAGCAATTACTGTATTTTCTGATAAAAACACACACACACACACACACACACACACACGCACACACACACACACACAAATAAGCAGCATCAGTGTGTTACATTATTACATTCATAAATAAAGTAAAAATAAATGTTTACAAAATTATTAACACTATAAACATGTATTTTAGTTCCCATCACCAGACAAAAAACCTTTAAATTTAACCCCCCCCAGAAAAATTAAATTAAATTAAATTAAATTAAATTAAATTAAATTAAATTAAATTAAATTAAATTAAATTAAATTAAATTAAATTAAATTAAATTAAATTAAATTAAATTAAATTAAATTAAATTAAATTAAATTAAATTAAATTAAATTAAATTAAATTAAATTAAATTGTAAAAGCAATCAAAATAAAACACTTACTACAAAAGATAAACTATTATACATTTATTAAAATATTTGTTATTTATTTTAATATTTTATGCATGCCATGTGACCATTAACTGAGAATCAAATGTGCAAATGTGTTGTTAAATTATTAAAAATATTAACTTCAGGATGACTTAATATATGAATACTTAAATTTTGTAACAAATAATATAGATGTGTTTGGTTGACAAATAAGTTTGAATCCCTGTATTATACACTGTGTGTGAATTTCTGTTGTTATTTTGCAAAATACTTGTACGGATACTTGTACAGCATTTGTCCCCATTCACTTTCATTGTATAGAAAATAGTCCCTGTGACCATCTGTGAAAAATCCTCTTTTATGTGCCACGGAAGAACTAAAGCCATTCAGATTTTAAAAATATATTTTTTGATTTTTAAAAATTGTTATAAACATTTTTTTGGTGAACTATTCCTTTAAAGGAGCAAAAAGTACATCATTTGGGTTGTTTGACATTTTAATTTTGTCCCTTTTTTGTCTTTCAGTTGTTTTTATGCACATAACTGTAATCTGATTCTGCAGGTTTCTAACTGAATTTATAAAAGTAGGCAATCTGCAAGCTCTCCGAACGTTCAGGGTCCTCCGTGCTTTGAAAACTATTTCCGTAATCCCAGGTAAGCGGTTCCTGAAGCCGTGCGCAAGTGTTGCTCACTGTCCAGTCCAACAGCTCAGGATTTGACCCGCATCCGATTCTTCCCGCGCTGTGTTCTCCGGTTCATCTCTTTCCCAGCAGCTTCCCGACATCCTGCTTCATTCACCACTGTGTTGTTTGCCTGTTGTTGGGGTTGTTGTCATTGTCTGTGCTCCAATTCTCGCTTATTGCAGATATGTTACTGAGTTTGTGGACCTGGGCAATGTCTCAGCGTTACGGACATTCAGGGTTCTGCGAGCACTGAAAACTATCTCAGTCATCCCAGGTGAGAGGCCGCCAAACGCCGAGGCCTGCGGTGCTAGTGGATGACCAAATGACCCAAACACATTTCCGGCACTTCCAATACACTCTTGGAAACATGGAAATGCAGAATGTAGGAAATGAGACTTTTGAGTTGGGCAGCATGACGATTAGACAGCAAATCAAAGTCAAAGAGCTTCCCTGTTGAGAAAAAAACAGCTTCCCAGCTAACAAAAAAGATGTTCTAAAAACATCACGTTTTGAAAGCATTATTTCTAAGCGTTCAGTTTTCTTGGTTATGTGAACATTACAGAAACATTCCATTTGCGAACGTCATAGGAATGTTACATTTGAATGTTCTCGGAACATTCTAAAAGTTGTTACATTTGAAAAACGTCCAGCTTAAGCGTTTCACGAAGGTTCCATGAACGATGTATGAATAATGTTTTTGTTCTCATGTTTTGAGAACATTGTTTAAATCCAGATAAAATTACCGGTAGAACGTTTGTTCGTCACTTTGAGAAAACTTTGACAGAACGTTCTGAGGACGTTTCCTGTTAGCTGGGTAGCCGGTTTGTGTGGCCAAAACCGCTCTAAAACCTGTGCTGTGGAAACCGTTCCGGCTTGTTTTTCAGCAGGTTTAAATGATATTCATCTCAATGGTCCAAGTAACTGCCATTGAGTGTGCAACAGTCTGGTTCCCGAAGTAAATTTCCATTCATTTTCTCCTTAGGGAAATGGATTTTTAACGATAACTCATAAACCGCTAAAGAGAGACCTACTGTGATCTACGACGGCTACGAAGCCATCCGTTCGCATTATTTCAACTGATTTTTAAAGTAATAACAACTGAGAAACTACATTACCCATGATGCCGTACAGAAAATGTAACCAATCAGAGAGTTGCACTAAAAGAGCTCCGCCCACTCTCTCTTTCTCTCTATATAATTAGCATATTAATTATTGTTTTTATTAATGTAATGAACATCTTTAAATAAATAGTTTTATATTCATCATTTTTATTTTGATTATGTCTTTCGAAATGCGTCATGGGATTGTAGTTCTTTCAGTAAAGCCGTTAAGTTCACAGTCACAGTCCGATTTTCACACTTTTTTTTTGCTTCAGATAAAAGTTTGCAGTTTTCTGATTCACCGTGTAGCTGCTTGGTTTGGTTCGTGGCTCATAACTCTTTAAAACAAGACCCCTATGGGAAAAATGAATGGAAAAAATACTGCTGCTGAAAAACTAGATGGGCACTTTTGCACTCGATTACAGCTGTTAACATACTTAATTAACTAAGGACCTCCAGGTGCAACATGTTGTATTGCAGGTCAATCACACACAAGTGAAATTACATCGGGGTGGAAGGTTCACCTTCAGCTGTCAGCTCGGGGTTCAGTTAACTCACTCCAAAAGTCTCATTGACGTGTTGAAGGCATGGGTAGCTGTAGAGGAACACCAGTTTGCATGCTGAGCCAACAAGCAGATGCTTCTTATGGAATGAGAAAATATATATACACACGTGAAACCGAAAAACACACACACTCTAGCACATATATTATATGCATGTGTATTCCCGAAGAAAAGTGCATGTTCTCATTCCACGGAAGCGTCTGCTGTGAACTGTCACATTTATTGTGTGCGTCCCGCAGCCACAAATGCTTGTAAAGACAGAGCTGATGTCGTGTGCTGTGTTTGTGGTTCGACAGATGCTTTAATGTCAGATTTTAAGATGTGATCCAGGGTTTGGAAACATTCAGAATTTGAGAATCCTTTTAAATTCACAAGTGTTCATTTTATTTGAATTGGCAAACAGGAAGTTGAATTGGAATTTGATTTGGAAGACATGCTAAATTTCAATGCAAAAAAATAAAAATCAACAATCACAAAGCAAAGAAATTAAGTAGTCAGAAATTGTTTTGTGACAAAATGTAATAATTACATTATTGGTTACTTCAATTTGTAGGTTTGAAAAAGTTGTAAAATGAGATATTAACAACAAACATTTTTTATATATTATATTATTTTTATATTGTATGTTTTGTATTATTTTTGTTTAATAATCTTGTTTTTAATGCATTTAAATTTTTATTTATTTTTATGTTATTAAATTTCTTCCCACTCTTTCTGCTTAAATAAAATATGTATCATATTGAAAAAGTAGGAGTGACATGGAAAATATATAAAAATGTGTGGTTATTAAAAATACAAAAATTATTATCATTTTATTTTTTTATTTTTGAATGACTAAAAATTATACCTTTTTCATGTCACCCACACTTTTTCAACTCAATGTTAAAAATGATAATTTAAATGTATATTATAAATAAAAGTAAAATAAATGTAAAAATACAATTTTTATATATGTATTTTTTTATATTTATGCATGATGCAACCAAATATGTCTAATATCTTAAACTGTAGGAAAAGTAATTAATTAATTTATTATTTTAATATATTCTGGATTCTCAAAATTGAAAAATTGAATCTGAATTTAACAGGCTTTCTCAATCCAATTCTGAATGATGCACAACCCTGATGTGATCTGAAAAAAAAAAAAATAGTTAGATTTTTTTTAACTACCCCAAAATTAGCATCTCAAATTTTTAGTTCAGCATTATTATCTTGTTGTGCCGCTGCTGCTCTCAGGCCTGAAGACCATCGTGGGCGCGCTGATCCAGTCGGTGAAGAAGCTGGCAGACGTCATGATCCTGACGGTCTTCTGTCTCAGCGTCTTCGCTCTCATCGGCCAGCAGCTCTTCATGGGGAACCTGCGGCAGAAATGCGTCCGCAGCACCGCGCACTGTCTCAACACCACCTTACCTTCATACAACAACAGCACTTTCTTCTGCAATAACAGAACCTGGTCCTCGCTGGAGGACTTCATCACTAATGAAGGTCAGTGAAGCTCAGACGCAGCCAGTATAAAGTCTGAATGCTCACACACATCTAAACAATAGCTAGTTTCCATTTCATACATTACAAGAAGATAATGTGGGTGCCGTGTGGCCATGCAGAACTCACCACTGATTCAAAGGTGATGTGAGTGGGTTTTAGCAGGTTTTAGGTGGTTTCTTACTGGTCCACGTCACAAGAGTTCACCTTCAAGTCTCTCTGATATTCTTCAGTCGAGATGAGAGGAAACTGAGAAATAAAAACAGACATAAATAGTTGTTATACAGTAATAGGAGCTCAGATCAATAGATGAGAAATGTTTGAGGTTATTATTAAATCTCTGCGATGTCTTGGCAAATCTGAGCACACTTTGAGACATTGAGACTCGGGAGAAACATAGAAGAAGTGGGATACTTTAGCAAAAGATTCATTACTTTCTAGGAGATATTAAAGACATTTAATTTGTAATTTGTCTTTTCTCTGGATAAAATAACCCAGTGTTATTTTAGGATTATTTATATACGATTACAGTATTTATTAATATTTTGAAGTAGCTTTCATTTTTTTATATTTCCAGTTTTAAAATAGTTTTAGTTTATATTTCTTTCAGTTTTAGTCATTGCGATACTTCAAATGTATTTATTTCAGTAATTTTCAAGTGGTTTTTTTTTAGTTCTAGAAATGTTGTTATATATTTTTGTCATGTATATTTATTTATTTAATATATCTATTTAGCTTTAATGTATATTTAGTTTGGTTGTATTTTTAGTGATTTTAGTACTTAAGCTTAGACATATTTATTTCAATTAGTTGTCAAAGCAACATCTCTAATTAATTCATTTATGCTTTTTTACATTTCATTTTAATTTTAGTTTGTTTTAGTCATTTTCTTTTGTGCTTTTGTCATTTTTATTCATTTTTATTTTTTATTAATATTTTTGTTATATATATTTGTAATATAATGTTGTTGTAATTTTAGTACTTCAGCTTGAACAAAATTATTTTAGACATATTTTCTAATTCTTGTAAAAGTTTTTTTAATTGAAGTTTTTCATCTAATATGTATATGTAATTTAATTTAAGCTTTTTAAGTAATAAAAACCTTTTTAGAAATGTTTACATTTTTAAAAAAGTTTTTTAGAAAACATTTTAAAAATCAGAAATTAAATTAAATTTTAATTTAATTTAATTTAATTTAATTTAATTTAATTTAATTTAATTTAATTTAATTTAATTTAAAAGACTGATGACTAAGACATTTGGCTAACTGCTAATCGGCCATACTAGTTATTAACACACAGTCTTAACATGACGGCTATGTTTATGCAACTGGTTATATAATTAAATATTATATAATTTAATCACCAGTTGTGTGAATCACCTGAATGAACCCTGCAGTCACTTTCACACATGAAGACTGTGATATGAAGCATGTTGATCATAATTCATCAGCTGAATGACAATACCGTCAGAAGAGCGACGTCTAAGATGAGATTTAGTCTTTTTTTGGTTGGTCTCATTTCATTAGAATAGCAATTAGGACAGCGCTGGCACTCGTTAAGTTGACCCGCAGAACGCAGATGTAGGACACAGACAGAAATAGACAAGACGCTTTCTCCTCAAGTGCTTTGTCATGGTTTGCATGCTCCAAAACATAGAGAACCACTGAATTTAAACCTTTATTAGTGAAGATCTGATGGACACTGGTGGCCTATCAGCCGTAGAATCGATCAAAGCCGATATATTGAGGCCCATAACCTTTCCCGCTCCGCACAGGAGAAGCATTTAAGGTTATGCTGAAACACAGAATGCCGACAGCTGGATGACAGGATCGGGCCTCGTGCCAAACGACGTTTTCTCCTCCGGCCTCCGTCGCCCAGCGGCACTCGAGCAAAAACGAGAGCAGATAAAACCCGCTGACGGATCCCGAGCCGCATAATCTCTCAGCAACTCTCTTCAGCTGAAGGAAAAACAGACGTTTAGTCCTGAGACGAAACCGCAGGCTGTAGCTTATGCAGAGCGGCTTCGGTTTCTGAACATCCAGACGTGTTGATTGCAGGGTTGAGATGCTGCTTTCAAACTCAAGCTACTAGTTCAACTAGTTCAAGTTACACTTTTAAAATGTCAAAATGAAGCTGTTTAAGTGGCTGATATGTTTTTAAATGTGACCCTGGAGCACAAAACCAGTTTTAAGTGTAACTTTTTCAAAATTGAGATTTATACATCATCTGAAAGCTGAATGAATAATATTTTACACACACACACACACACACACACACACACACACACACACACACACACACACACACACACACACAC
>NW_015536496.1:239360-244102 GCF_001515605.1 Sinocyclocheilus anshuiensis | reverse complement strand
AATTAAAAATTAAGTTTTGATATATTTACAGTAGGAAATTTACAAAATATCTTCATGGAACATGATCTTTACTTAATATCCTAATGATTTTTGGCATAAAAGAAAAATCGATAATTTTGACCCATACAATGTTGGCTATTGCTACAAATATACCCCAGCGACTTAAGACTGATTTTGTGCTCCAGGGTCACAAATATGTAACTATATTGTTATATCATTTATAATGTAAGGTAACAGATTTAGGATGATTTGGGAATATTGTGTTGAAATGTTTCTGAAACGTTGAAATGTCCAGTTTTCTTGTCGTGTTATTTACACCAGTTAATATAAATATATATTTTAATAAAAATAAATAATATCACAGGATTAATGAAAAATGTAGTTGCACTGTTGCTGCTTTTATTTAGTAATTCAAAAATGCTGATTGATTACAACACATGAACTTTACTCCAGATTTTTCAGAGATGTAATTAATCAGAAATTAACAGCATTTGACTGATTTTTGAATCTCAGATTCCAATTTGTTTTTTCATTCTTCCAGATAATTTCTTCAAAGTGGAGGGAGCCAAGGATGCCTTAATATGTGGGAACGCAAGTGATGCTGGGTGAGTTTAATGCACTTTATGACTGGATTGTGGTACACAATTTTGTCGAATTGGTAGCTACGATCATATTCTGGGCTCGTCTATAGGATGCATATTCAATGAGCTGTATCCTGAATTTGACCGTCTAAATACATTAAGCATTTATTTAGTACATTCTCGCTGTTTTTAGTGATTGCAAAACTCCAGCAGGTATTGTATATGGATCGCAAGAGCCCAAAACTTGCTTGTTCTCACATCTTTGATGCAATTCTTCTGATGGTTGATCTAAATATTTGTGGTTTGAAACGTGGAAAATTGTGACTGAAAATTCTGAATAGAATGTGTGGTCGTTACTGTATTTTACCTTCAAATGTGGCTCATCCAATCAGAATTTAGGGGCGGAGTTATGCATGCTATAAAAGGTAATGACTTCTACATTTGGAGGCCGTCCATGTGCTGCAGCTGCTGTAAGAGCAGTGAGTGTCTGATTCAGCAGAGCTGCATGTACTGTATGAGTCAGTGGCCTTGACTAACTCACAGCAACAAGACAGATGCCAATCAAGCCCTCGAATCGAGAGGAACGTGTCTGCGTGAACTGCTGTGAACTGCACATCTCCGAGTCTTTCATTATATTAAGACAAACAAAAAAAAAATCTATTTATCAGTGTTTTTTTTATCAGTACGATAATGGATAACGCCATCTGTTTTAATCTAATGGAGTTCAGCAAACAAGACAATTAACAAACAAGACAAGTCAATAAAAAAAATTTTTTATATTTTTTTTCTACCAGGAATTAATTAGATAATAAATAAATAAATAAATAAATAAATGCATTTTATCTACCAGAAACTAACTGGATAAATAAATAAATAAATAAATAAATAAATAATTGCATTTTATCTACCAGAACCTAACTGGATAAATAAATAAACAAACAAATAAATAAATAAACAAATAAATAAATAAATAAATAATTGCATTTTATCTACCAGAAACTAATTGGATAAAAATAATTAAATAAAGAAATAAATAAATAAATAAATAAATAAATAAACAATTGCATTTTATCTGCCAGAAACTAATTGGATAAAAATAAATAAATAAATTTAAAATACCAGGATGGATTCATTTAATCAACGGGATTATTATAGTAAAATTAAAACTAAAACCATAAAAATTACTTGTTACTTGAAAAAAAAAATACTGATAAAATAAAGTAAAAAAAAAATCAATTATGAAATAAAATTAAAAATTAAAAAATTAAACATTTTATTTCAGCTATTTTCCAAGGCAACATTTATCATTTTCATTTAGTTTAACTTGATGTACTAAAATAACTTAAACTAAAACTGGAAAAAAAAAACATATAGACATATTAAAATAAAACACAAAAACTAATAAAAATGACAAAAACACAACAACATTTTAAAGACTTTGACTAAAATTAAAACGACAACAAAAATAAAAATCTATTAAAAACATTAATAAAAAATATAATAGTATCTAAAAATAACTACTAAAATAATACAACTAAAATACTAAAATAGTTGGTTTAAACGTTGTTTCTGAAATGACAAATAATACAGATTATTATAATAATAGCATCACAAATAATAACATGCTTTTCTAATAACTTACGACTGAAGACAAAAGGTGTTTTTCTCTGGAATAACGTGTATTTATGAATCATGTACCGTAAGAGAAACATAAATATATAATTTAGTTTTAATTGAATGATGACTAAGTACATAAAAAGGATGATGAAGGGTTTACTTTGAAACAGTTTTCACCAATAATTACAGAGAAATTAATTGAATTAAACGCGGAACACCAAAAATAATTTTTACAGAATAGTTGAAATGTTCATCAGGTGAAGTTTAGTCTATAAATGATCAGCATGATTTCTGTTAAACCTGTTATGCAATCTGCTGCATGCCTTCTGTCGTCTGATTGATAGTTTAGAGTTTTTAGCAAGTAAAAGGTCTTCAGCTGGAGCTTCACGTGTCAAATCTTGACTGATTTTGATCAAGTAAGCATCAGAATAACTGCAGTAATATCTCCAGATGAACACTTACTGGACTGAAGCAGCTCAGCTTTACTTGATTCTCCATCAATCATGTTTTAGAGTCTCAAATCTGATCCTCAGGATCTTTTGAGGAGCGTTTGTTTCCAGAAGCTTTACTTTCACTGTTCCTCAGCGGAGGAATGATCTTCACAAGCCTCCAGAACATCTCACATCTTCTGAGGAGCCTTTATTTCTTCAGCTCTCAATCACTGCATTATATGTTTGGAGCATTTCAGTCTCATCTCACTGAGACAGATTATCTGAGATATAGAGTGACGACTGATATTTATATCATTTTATGTAAGTATCTGCTGTACTGTTATAAAGATCTCATTGACTCACATTACAAGCAGCAGAATATCATCTTAGCGTTTGGCGATATAAATATCAGCATCTGCACCAAATTGCTTATGTTTGTAGTTTCGGTCTCTGAATCAAATCGAGCTTTTCCTCCATATTCTCATTATATCAGACTATATATATATATATATATATATATACTGTATATATGATTAAAGCCTGACACTTCTGACACTTAATGACACACCTGACTAACACACTAAATATGGTAGTTGCTTTCTTTTTGTAAATGTAAAATGTTTAAAAATATTTCCTCTAAAGGTTCAGTAAACTGTCTTAATAAATAACTGACTGCTATTTTATATGTCAGGCTTTACAGGGTTAAACGGCACCAATAATAAACAAAAACAACAACAACAACTAAAAGTATAATACCCATAATGTTACCAAAAAATACCAAAAAATCTATTTGTTTTGAATATATATTATTAAAGGTTAAACCAGTAATAATAATAAAAAAAATTATAATAATTGTTTTTTTTATACATTTATAAAAAAAATAAAATAAAATAAAATATATATATATATATATATATATATATATAAAGTGTAAGGTTTAAATAAAATGTTTTATCTAAAAAATTTAGATTTTTTTATTTTGACAATTATGTGATATGTCAGGCTTTATATAGGGTTAAACACCAATAATAATATATATTCAAATCAAATAGATTTTTTGAATTTGATTTCATGTCAGCCTTTATCAGATTAAGCATCACTAATAATTAAAATAAAATTAAAATAATTAAAAAGATAATAACGATAATGTTTTATTCTAAAGATGATTTTGTCTTTACACATCATACTAAAAAATGTTGTTTTGTTCCATTTAAATTTGAGAGAAAGCAAGAATAAAAAATCAGCAGACTTTAATGGATTTCATGAGAAATCACGATCCCTGTGCTGCGTCTAGGATTTCACTCCACGCTCGCCGTCGGTGCGATATGATGTTTTTTGGAGATTTCTGCAGCATGTTCAGTCTAAGCGTCTGGAAAGTTAGTCCTCCGTCTCCGGCAGCTGCTCTCGCTCTGTGCTGAGAATCAAATGGATAAAATATTATCTTAAAAGCGACTGCTAATCGATAACGTGATATTTCAAAATCCAGAGCATTTTTGCAGTGGAATATATTGAACATGTAATGGAAAGTGCAGGACACTCCGGCTGAGTTATGTGAAGGTCTCTCTGCGTAATGAGCCGTTGGTGTGAATTACGACGAGGCCTGTAGATGTTGATTGTAACATCTGGCCGAAGCCAGAAACAGACAAAGGACGAATCCGTCTGTCTTCCGCCATGATAACAGACGCGTGTCCACCTCTGATAAAACAGCGCTCGGAGACGAAGACGGAGACGAGCGTTTGTCTAGTGTGTGCCTGTTAAACGCATTCAGTTTATTCAGCGCTTTACGAGGGTCAGGGCTTCCCAAAACAGAAGCTCCTGAAGATGCATCAGTGTTAGGAAGCTGCTTTGAAACAGTTAAAATACTACACAGCTAACTGGGAATGTTCTCAGAACGTTCCGGCAAGGTTCTGTCAACATTACGAACAAACGTTCTTTCAGAAACGTTAATAGACTGTTTGTTCAAAGTTATCTGGTATTTAACAATGTTATCAAAACGTTATTTATACATCATTCATGGAACGTTTTTGTTCATGGAACGTTCGTCTAACGTTTTTTAAATGTTACTTTTTGTTTCAGAACGTTCAGAGAACATTCAAAAGTAACATTCCCATAA
>NW_015536496.1:236188-239322 GCF_001515605.1 Sinocyclocheilus anshuiensis | reverse complement strand
TATATATATATATATATATTAACTGGAAAACAAGACAAAAAAAAAACTGATTTTAAACCATGATAAAATAATACGT
The DNA here is from genome assembly GCF_001515605.1 of Sinocyclocheilus anshuiensis. Classification (NCBI taxonomy): domain Eukaryota; kingdom Metazoa; phylum Chordata; class Actinopteri; order Cypriniformes; family Cyprinidae; genus Sinocyclocheilus; species Sinocyclocheilus anshuiensis. The sequence goes on along the minus strand of NW_015536496.1, from coordinate 239,246 downwards.
ATTAAATACCGATAATGAACCAATAATATTGAGTAAGTACCAAACCCTCCCCCAATGTATTCCTTCATTCCCGAAAAAGTTATTTATTTATTTATTTATTTTTTACTGGAAAACAAGACAAAAATATTGATTACATTTTTATTTTAAAATCATGATGAATTAATACTGAATATTAACTGATAATACTGAGCGAATACCGATAAAACCCCCAAATGTATTCCTTTGCTTCATTTCTGGTAGTTTTTTAACTGAAAAAGAAAATAAGACAAAAAAAATATTGATTAAATGTTGATTTTAAGACCATTATGAAATAATACTGATAAAATAATGATAATTTACTGATAATACCAAGTAAATACTGATTAAATAAACAAATAAAAAAATCTTAATTTTTTATGTCTACTTATAGATATACAGATATATAAAATCTATCTATCTATCTATCTATCTATCTATCTATCTATCTATCTATCTATCTATCTATCTATCTATCATCATTAAAAGCAGGAACATACATATTCAGCATTCATTCATTCATTCATATGAAAGTAAATAGAGTAAATAACTTATTTTAAGCACACTAACCAGAATATTACCTAAAGTAATATAATGCTAATGCGTAAAGCAAATAACTTCAATGAGGCCTAAATAAAAACAAGAAAAATAAGGCCTATATACTTTAAGCTTTGAGAGAAGCATGTGTGTTTTTGCCCTGAAAGAGATTATGTTGTTTTATTATTATCAATATGATTAATATCTCCATATGTAGGTCGCACAGCACAAGCTCTATGTATCTGAAGCCGCTGTTCTTCCTGTCAGTGCATTTGTATCCTTTGTTAGTTCGTTTCCCTCGGGGATCAATTAAGTGAATAATCCAGTGGTCTTATTTTAGCCATTGTTAGTGTGCAGCTCTCTGGTCACCTTGTGAACCTGGATAGAAACCTGAGTTGAAGGCTGACGGCGTTTCAAACAGAAGCGCTCGCCTCGTTTCACCTCCTTGTCTGTTGTTGGAGGGCTGGACTCTCGCTCTCGCTCCGTCTGCGGCGCTGAGCCAAATAACAGATCAAACTATGAGAAGAGGACCGGACCTCCTGTACGCTTGGGATCATTTGTCTACTGTAAAGAAAAGATTTCCAAAAAGTTTATAAAACAGTGATTTTGCTCAGTCTGTCCTGGTATCTGGTAGGACTGGATGATATTTCAGAAAACCATTTTGATGCCTTATGATGATATTCAATATACTGTATATGTTAATAATGCTCTAAAAAAAAAGTGTAATTTGTTATTTTTTTAACCAGTCTAATTAATTTTAAATAAATTATTCAGTCATTTCAGTTTTTAGGAAGATTAATAGCTAAAAAAAGAAAGAAAGAAAGAAATGCATACATTTTCAGCAATATCATGAATGTTTATATGTACATCATTCATGGAACGTTTTTGTTCATGGAACGTTCGTCTAACGTTTTTTAAATGTTACTTTTTGTTTCAGAACGTTCAGAGAACATTCAAAAGTAACATTCCCATAATGTTTGCGAAATGATTCAAATGAAAGCTTCCCATAACAATCATATAACCAAGAAAAATAGTTTTAAAACATTTAAAAAACTTGACATTTTGAATGTTCAGAGAATAACGTTTTCAGAACCTAATGGGAACGTTAGCATAACATTCGCAGAACGTTTTTTGTTAGCTAGGTACTCAGCTGGGTATGAACAAAATGTTCTTCCAGTAACGTTAATAAAACGCACGTTCAACATAATTTGGTCTTTAATAATGTTAACAAAACATTACTTGTACATTGTTCATTTTAAACGTTACTATTTCAAAAGTTACATTCCCATTATGTTTTCAAAATGTTAAAATTTAACTTTCCCTCAATGTTTTCTCTAATATTCACATAATGAAGAAAAATAAATGAATAAATTAATTAATTAAAACGGGAGAACATTTAGAAATAACGTTTTCATAGTGTTAGCAAAACATTCTTAGATCATATTTTTGTGAGCTGGGTAGTTAATAAGTCAAACTAATTTAAATAAGCAGTTTTTAAAGTATTTAAAAAAATAATAATAATAATAATTAAAAAAAACAAACAAAAAAATAAAATTACATTAAATTAAATTAAATTAAAAACACAACAAAATTCTTAAAACCTTAACTAAAAATGAAAATGAAAGCAGAAAATAAAAACTAATTAAAAATCTAATTGATACTAAAATAACACTGCTTCACAGAGAAGTGTTGTTATATAATATGTAACAAGGTAATGGTTATAAATACAAAACTAATGGAAGTGTGATATAATGTGCTCTGCTGTTGGCTAGTGGTGGTATATAAATATGTTTGGAGAGCACATCAACAAGCAATCTCCGTCCTTCATCTACAGTGGCCACTCACGCCGACTGACCACCAGCTTTATCACTCACTGATTTTCATGGAACTCCAAACATCTCGATTATAATGTCATCTCATGTGTCATAGTAATTATAGGGTGTTAGTGGACATTCATTCAAACAAGAGTCTATTAATAAACTGCGATTAGCTTGTATTTTGACCCTAATGGTACTTTGAGAGGTCACTCACATGAAACGAAAGGTTTACTCAGAATAGCTCAGTAGTATGCAACCAAATTTCAGACTAACAGCTTAATTGCTTTTTTAATGGTCAGATTTGTTAGTTGTCAAAAAAGTTAATGTGCAACATTATCTGCACCCAATTTTACTTAATTTATTCCTTCATTTCTGATTGTATTTTTCACTGAAAATGAGACAAAAAAATACTGATTGACTGCTGTTTGTTTTTGTTGAAGAAATAATACTGATTAAATACTGATAATTTACCGATAATACCGAGTAAATACTGATAAAATTTTTTTTAATTTACTTTATTTGTGGTATTTTTTTAAACTGTAAGATGAGATAAGAAATACTAATTAAATGTTGATTTTAAAACCATGATGAATGAATACCGATTAAACACTGATAATTTACCTATAGCACTGAGTAAATACTGATAAAAAACCCAAGTTTATTCCATTACTTCATTTCTGATATATATA
>NW_015536496.1:235026-236146 GCF_001515605.1 Sinocyclocheilus anshuiensis | reverse complement strand
AGAAATGTATTTTAGATTTATATATATATATATATATATATATATCACTTTTTTTTAATATCACTTATTTGTTATATCACTCTAGTATCTGGTCAAATTCACAACATTATATCTGAAAGATAAAGAAAAGGTAAATTATTATATTATATTATATTATATTATATTATATTATATTAATAAAAATAAATATTCCAGTTACTGTCTATAGACCTGATATTTTCAATCTGCCCAATCTACAAAATTCAAATAATTTAAATTATATAACAATGATGACCGTCATGTCAAATCAAATCCAAAACTCCAACTGTGTCCTTTTTCTCCAGGCATCAGGTTGATGCCAGCCAAACTCTCTCCCTGCTCGTCTATATTACTTTTCCTAAATATATCAGCATCATCTTTATACAATAAAGCATCAAAGCTCTCTTTGTGTCTTTGTACTTAGTTACTGTGTTGCGTTATAGTGAGATGTTTAATCTTGCGCGTGTCAATCCGGCCGATCGGAGCGACATCTGATCCCGCAGCAGCGTTCGGAGATCAGACTCCCAAAGGAAGTAACCTTGAGTCCATCTTGGCTCATAACAGCATAACAGTTATTCAAACAGAACCGACAGATTGGTTTACACACACGGCTCCTAACAGAGATTCCCAGAGCCTGTCCATCGGCCCCGGCCCCGGCTCTCCTATTCTCGGGACTCTGACAGGACAGAGGGACTCTCTAGCGACCAAAATAGAGCATGTCGAAATGCTTTGTGTCCCGGCAATGCGGTCCCAGCTGCCAGTGTGCTGAGAGGGGCTTCTTTGACAAATTCTCCGAGTGACTCTGAGCTGGAACTCAATGACAACAGCAGATCACTGATGGAGACCATTACAGGATCTGACATTTCTGCTCTAACATTTATAAACATCCTCAAAACAAGGTTCAATTTAAAGGGGTCCTATTATGCTCTTTTACAAAGTCTTGATTTTGTTTTGGGGGTGTACTAGAACAGGGTCTCATTCTAGGTTGTTCGAAAAACACATTCTTTTTCACATATTTTACATTATTGCAACACCTCTCTCCCCAGTCTGGCATGAACGGCTCGAATAGTTCCTGTATCAAATGAAGGCCCGCCTTCTGAAA
>NW_015536496.1:230666-234586 GCF_001515605.1 Sinocyclocheilus anshuiensis | reverse complement strand
GTGTGTTGTGATTGGCAGCACTCAGCGCCTGGTCGGGAAATGTCACGCCCCTTACCATAGCCGCCTGCGAGCTTCAGTGTAAATATTGCGTCAAAATCAAATCAATTTGAGCGCGATTTAAAATTGTAAGCATTCTAAGTTCGTCTGCCTTAGGAAAGCTAGCGTGTCTCCGACATAGTGATAACACTCGTTGCCTTCTCTAGTGCAGCTCAACCAGATCTCGTCTCATTTGTCGATATTTGTGATATCACAAATCCCGGAAAATATGCGTTGTAGTCCAAACGAGTAGTTCGTTGTAGTTTTTGAGAAGTTATTTCTGTTAAATAAAATATCTCCTTTTGAATTGGACTTTGAGCTTTGTAACTTTGCAGATCTTTTTTATGCTCAAACAGCAACATCACAGACTAACTAAAGTTGAAAAAGTGAAAAAGCATAATAGGACCTGATAATAAGGCTGGTTTTCAGAGAATATTTATTTACTTAAGAGTTTTAGATTCATGACTACAAGAAAACAAAACTAAACAAATATACAAGATCTGTTATCTGAAAACAAGTATTCATATCTTGCACAAGCTTGCTTTTCAAGTAAATTGATCTTGTTTTAAGGATGTTTAGATAATGTTACAGGAAAAGTAGACAAACAATTTACATGTTTACTGTCTATCAAAAATACAAAAAAACATTAACAGATTTTTTTAGCTGTTGATAAAAAAATCTAAATATTCAATAACAAAAAACAAATGAACTTTAACAATTAAACTATCGTTTATTCCTTTACTTTTTTGTATTATACTTTTTAAACTAGAAAAAAATACAGATTAAACATTGATTTTTAAAGCCATGATGAAATAGTATATATATATATATATACTATAGTACATATACAACTTATATATAACTTTAAAAAAACCTACTGTTTAAAGGTTATTTATTTATTTATTTTCCTGTTGATAAAAAAATCTAAATATTCAATAAGAAAATAAAAAAATTCCGTAACAAAAAACAAATGAACTAAATATTCAATAACAAAAATGATATTTAACAGTTAAACTATCATTAATTCCTTTACTTCTTTTTTTTTTTTTTTACTGGAAAACAAGCCAAAATACAGATTAAACATTGATTTTTAAAGCCATGATTAAAAATATTTACTAAATATTGATAATATTTTAATAATTGTTGATAATAACAATCTAAATAATTAATAACAATTTAATTTATACCTTCACTTCTGGAAAACAAAAACTACTGTTTAAATCTTGATTTTAAACCATGATGAAATAATGCAGATTAAACTTTGAGTAAAAAAAAAAGTTTTAAAATATTTTGTTTTACTGTAGATAAAATGTCTAAATAATCAGTAACAAAAAACACTTTTAACTTAAAACTTAAAAAAAAACTTTAACACTTAAAATATTATTTATTCATTGATTAATTCTTTTCTGATAAAGTACTGTTTATAGTGGTAAACAAGACAGAAATACTGATATAATGTTGATTTTAAAACCATGATGAAATAATACTGATTAAATATTGATGAAAAAAGGTTTTGTTTTTTTCTGTCAATAAAAACAATATCTAAACAATCAATAACAAAGCTCCTTTTTCACTGGAAAACAAGACAAAAACCTTGATGATAGCAGTATTTTACATTTACATCTAGTCATTTAGCAGATGCTTTTATCCAAAGCGACTTACAAATGAGGAAAATAAAAGCAATCAAAACCAACAAAAGAGCAATGATAAGCAAGTGCTATAACAAGTCTCAGTTAGCTTAACGCAGAACACATAGCATGTTTTTTTAAATCATATAATAAATAAAAAGAAAACAGATAGAATAGAAAACGAATAGAGCAAGCTAGTGTTCGAGGTCTTTTTTGCTTTTGTTAATCAGAAGTCAGAATTATAATTGTATAATAAATAAAAAGAAAACAAATAGATAGAATGCAAAAAGATAAGAGAAGCAAGTGTTAGATTTTTTTTAATAAAGAATAGAATTAGAATAATTAATAATACATGTTACTGTCAATATTGAAAAAAAATCTATCACTTTTTTTTGTCATAAACTCTAAGCCACGCCGCTGTAAACAGTCCCAATCTCAAGCACGTTCTGCCACACGAGAAAGGAAGCGGTGGTTGGTATCAGTGCGTCTGGGGTCCGGTGCCCCGTCCAAACCCGACTGAAGTGGGGCCCGTCCATTAGCACGTCCTTCAGGGACACGGCGAGGTGTGTGAGCGCGATAGCAGCCGTCACCCGCACCCTCACGCTTTCAACATGCCAGCCTGCTGAGAGCCAGCTGCCGCCTGCCGGAGACAGGCCCCGGAATGGGACGAACCGCTGGCGCCACCAGCCTCTCAACGCAACCGTAACTCATAGAGCAAGCGTTCAGAGAGCGCTCACCTTTGTGCACATGTTACAGGCCCCTTCAGGACGTACTATAATAAACAACAAACTCATTTCCTGTACACAATAACGGACTGACCGTGTTTGCAGTGATGATAACCCGTTATTCCTGTTTTCCGCAGCAAATGTCCAGATGGTTTCGAATGTATGAAGACCGGACGAAACCCGAACTACGGCTACACCAGCTTCGACACCTTTGGATGGGCTTTTCTCTCGCTTTTCAGACTCATGACACAAGATTACTGGGAAAACCTCTATCATCACGTCAGTAGACTTTCCGTTCGCTCTCATTACATCACATTCAAGCATTAAACTGTTCATTGGTAGCTGGATGACATACGTTTCTTAGAAGATGCATTTTTTAAAGAAATTAATATTTTTATTTGTAAAGGATGCATTGAATTGATCATATTAGAAATATCATTACTGTATTTATTAAATAAAATTTAAAACAAAATATTTATTTTTTTGTATTTAATAAAATATTTAATATTTCATCATAAAAAAAAAATAAAATGTATAAATATAAAATTTATATGCATACACTACCATTTGGGGTCAGTAATTTTATTACTTTTTTTATTTTGAATTTTTTAAAGAAAATAAAACTTCTATTCATCAGGGACATCAGCATATTAGAATGATTTCTGAAGATCATGTGACACTGAAAATTCAGATTTGATCACAAGAATAAATTACATTTTACTATATATCCACATAGAAACAGTTATTTTAAATCATAATAATATTTCACAATTTTTACTCTATTTTTGATCAAATAAATGCAGCTTTGGTGAGCAGAAAAAAAAAACAGAATTTTGAATGGTAGTGAATATGTAAATATAAAATTCAGTGTAATTTATTTCTGTATTTTGGCAGTAAAACATACAACAGAAATTATGCCAAACTTTTGGATGGTAGTGTATGTAGAAATTAAACTTTTATTCATCTGTTTTCATCCACTGACTATGCTGTTGGCAGATTTTGAGAGTTCGCTGTAAATGATCTCAATAGCCTTTGATTGATCATTCTGACCAATGCATCTGTCTGTCACTAATCACAAGCTTCAACTGCACATGAGTTTCTCTCAATCTGCGAGTTATTGCAGCCGTTGAGACCTGACGCTGTTTCTGTGCTGACAGACGCTGCGCTCGGCGGGAAAAGCGTACATGGTGTTTTTTGTGCTGGTGATCTTCCTGGGCTCCTTTTACCTGGTGAACCTGATCCTGGCTGTGGTGGCCATGGCATACGAGGAGCAGAACCAGGCCACCATCGCAGAAGCCCTGCTGAAAGAACAAGAGTTTCAGCTCGCCATGGAGCAGCTGAAGAAGGAACAGCAGGTACGTCGGGGTCACTGCTGAAATCAGCTCTTCATTTCTTCATTTAAAGGCACAATATGTAAGATTTTTTTATTAAAATATCCAAAAACCACTAGAACAGTGTTATATATTTTGCTGACTTGTGTACTTACATTATCCCAAATGTTTCGAAGAATGTTTAAATCCAGAGAAATAAG
>NW_015536496.1:214099-230026 GCF_001515605.1 Sinocyclocheilus anshuiensis | reverse complement strand
GTTTGGGGTCAGTAAGATTTCTATTTCAAATAAATGCTGTTCTTTTGAACTTTCTATTCATCTGTGAAGCCTAAAAAATTAAATGTATCAAAAAAATATTGTAAATATTGTGCAGCACAACTGTTTTCAACATTGATAATAATCAGAAATGTTTCTTGAGCACATATTAGAAAGAATTCAATGTAATTTATGTCTATATCTTGGCATCAAAATGTCAAAAATGATGCAAAACTTTTGGATGGTAGTGTATGTATAAATTAAGCCTTTATTCATCTGTTTTCATCCATTGATTAGGCTGTTTTTGAGAGTTGACTGTAGATTACTTTAGAATAACCTTTGATTGATTAGTCTGACCGATGCATCTGTCTGACACTAATTACAAGCTTGTGAACAGATATTGCACATGCGTTTTTCTTCAACGTAATCTGCGAGTTCTTGCAGCCATTGTGATCTGACGCTGTTGTTGTGCTGACAGACGCTGCGCTCGGCGGGAAAAGCGTACATGGTGTTTTTTGTGCTGGTGATCTTCCTGGGCTCCTTTTACCTGGTGAACCTGATCCTGGCTGTGGTGGCCATGGCATACGAGGAGCAGAACCAGGCCACCATCGCAGAAGCCCTGCTGAAAGAACAAGAGTTTCAGCTCGCCATGGAGCAGCTGAAGAAGGAACAGCAGGTACGTCGGGGTCACTGCTGAAATCCCTGCTTCATTCTACTACGTTAATAAATCATTAGCTCATCCATGAACATGATTTCTGCCCGAGTCCCGTCGGATTGCATCGGCTGTGGGGATGAAGACCACAACTCCCATAATTCCACACTCAGTCACTACACCTTTGTCTCTTTGTTTGTTTTGAATACGCGCCCTCTAGTGGCGAAAATGACATATTGTGCCTTTAAGGAAGCTGGGGGAACTGCAGGGGTTTGGGAGTTTATGGAAAGCTTTTTTTTTTTTTATTCATTATTAAATCAAATGTAACATTAAAATAAATACATTTGGTTGCACAATTAATCTGACATTGTGATATAGCTTAGTGCGATTTTTAAATCAAATGCAGCAGTTTAATTAAGTATCTAGTCTGTTTTCAAAGTGAAGCGCGGCACTGTGTGCATTTACACACGAGCATCTTATAATCAGTGTTGGGAAGGTTACTTTGAAAATGTAATAGGTTACAGATTACAAGTTACCCTACTTAAAATGTAATAAGTAGTGTAACTTTTCAATTACTTTATTAAAGTAATGTAACTGATTACATTTGATTACTTTTTGATTACTTTTCTAAATTTCTAATGTTTTCAATTGTTAATCATTTTCAAGCATGTAAACCAGGCAGGGTTAACCTTACAGTAGTACTGATTACTGTCAGACTTTCAAAATCCTTCATCACTTGAATTAAGATTATAATATTTCAATTTTAAAGGAGACATTGCATGCAAAATATCTTAATTTGCATATAAATGTGTCTTAGTATTGCGTAGACACAACCACTCTACAATGATAAAAATCCATTCACTCAAAAACCTAAAGAGTTATCAAGCCAATATGATGTCATATTGTTCAGGCCCCTCCCACGGCCACTGACGTACTGTCCCATATTAGCATATTTCCACCCTCAGCCAGTTGTACGAAGTCCGTCATTTTCTCCACACTCGAGCAGCTGTAGCGACAACAATGTCTTGAAAGCAATGCAGGTGTTTTGTTGTTAGATGTAGTTGAATATAAGAGTCCTAATAGACCAAAGAAAGGGAGTGGTGATGGAGAAACATCCAATCATTTGGTATCTCTGGAAAGCCCTGAATGTGCTCTGTACAGGACATCCAGATTTAAAACTGTGACATGTAACGTCTCAGAGAAATCGCTAAAACATAATGTCCTCTACAGTGGACAAAACTCCATAGCTGGTAGTCAGGAGGATACCTACTTATGGAAAAGGGGCATCCGATGTCCCCTTTGAAGCACAGTCACCACAAAATCAGACTTACTTTAAGATCGTTCTGAGGTTAAATACAGATTTAAAATCATAACAAGAAATAGTTTTAATAGCTATGATACTGTTTTTGAAATCAAATCTTTGCATAACTATGACAGGAAACACTGGAATCTAACAATGCCTTTGAAAAAAAAGTTAATCTTAAAAAATAAAGCATTTACATAAACCCATATAGGAAATAAAAGAGTTATCAAATAAGCATGTTATAAACTCCTGAAACATTGGTGTTTCATATTTTAGAGCACTCGCTGCAATTTATGAAAGAAATCAATTAAATCTGTATGTGGGAGTGTGTGTGAAAAAAATCAGATGTAACCCCCTTTTGTAATCCTTAAAATTTTCATAAGTAACTGTAATTTAATTACAGATTTTTTCTCAGTAACTGTAACTGATTACAGTTACTTTTATTTTGTAATTCAATTACGTAATTCCATTACATGTAACTAGTTACTTCCCAACACTGCTTATAATACAGTGTTTTTAGCATCTCTCTGTGCTTCTCAGTTCACAGTAAATGCTACAAACTCTCTGCATGAGCTGCGAGTTCATTTGGACACGCAATGTGCTCTAGATTCAGTTTATTTACACACTTGCATAATTTTTTGAGGACAGAAGTTTACAGGATTTCACTAATATTCCGGCAAAAAAATAAAAAATAAATACATTTTGGAACGTTAAAAGCTCAAGGGTTTGAAATTTTGAAAGTGAAGAATTTAAGATATAAATATTAGTATTATAACTTGTAGAACTTGTAAAATAAGAAATGTGTTATAATATTATCACATTCATACTGATTTTTTTAATTGTACAGTACAAATGTAATTGACAACAGTAATGTATTTCTGTCTTAATGTTTTATAAATAGAGTTAAAACTAAAACTAAGGCTACTACTACTACTGTTATATTAATAATACTAATAAGATATGAATATTATTAATAATAATATTGTTGTTGTTAATAATAATAATAACTATTATTATTATTATTATTATTGTTGTTGTTGTTGTTAAAATTAACAACAACAAACAACAACAACAATACTTAGTATTATAACTTGGAGCATAAAATATAATCACATTATCACATTAATATAATTTTTTATTTTACAGTACAATTGTGATTTACAACAGTAATTTATTTCTGTCTTAATTTTTATAATTAGAGTTAAAACTAATACTGATAAATATTATTATTATTATTATTATTAATAAAACCAACAACAACAACAACAACAACAATAATAATAAGAATAATAATAAAAACAATCTCACTATTGTCAAAGGGTTCAGTGATGACATCAAAATGGAAGAATAATAATAAAAACAACAACAATAATAATAATAATAATAAGACACTATCACAACAAAAAAAGAGGTTTGAGTGAATTTTAAAGTCCAGCTACAAAATTAAATATTTATAATATCGCAGTTCAAATCTGTTCAATATATGACAAAATAATTGAAATACAATTTAAAAAGTTGTGTAGTCCTATATGAAACTAAAAACAATAAAAACAAAATAAAATACTTAAACAGATCAAATATTTTATCTTGCATGTCATGTGACTAACTAATGTGTTGTTAAATTATTGAAATATTAATTTCTTAAAAAGATTCAAGTAAAGTTTTTATGTCTAAGGGGTTTGGCTGATGGAAAAAATGTGGAATCCTTGATTTAATCAATAATGTACAAGAAGTCATGCTACATTGGGATTATAATGACAGCTTTCTGTCTGTCAGGCGGCTCAGAAAGCACAAGAAACCGAGTCCATCTTGACGGCCGACGTGTCGCCGTTCTCCTCACAAGGCAAAGGGAATCTGGACCGGAGGAAAAGCTCGAGGCTGCTGTCAGAAGGAACGGAGGATGGCAGCAACGACAAATCAGCCAAGATGGACACTATAGAGGGAATGAAGGTAGATTTATCACCCAAAACTCACCCTCATGTTGTTTTATTCCGTGGAATTGTCTCCAGTTAAGTCAATTCATCTCCGTTTTTCTAGCAAACGCACTCTTTGCTGGTCCGCACTCTCTCCTTACGGGCCAGACGGGAGAGTCAGGTCAGCATCTTCAACTTCCGGCTGCCAAACAAAGACTCGGAGGTGGATTTCGCCGACGATGAGTTCAGCAATCACGGCGATTCGGACAGTCGCGGCGGGGCGCTGGCTCTGCCCTGGAGCAAGAGAAGGACCAGCGCTCAGAGCACCTGCAGCCACAGCTCGCAGTTCTTCTTCCCGAGTCTCAACATCAACGGGAAACTCTTCGTGGCCATAGACCAGAACGGCATCTCGGGCCAGGGACCGCTGTCTCCTCTGCCGCTGCCGACCTGCACCATGGAGAAGGTCAAGGAGGAGAGCGTAAGTGCCTTTGTGCTTCTTATCAAACGAGCAGAGCTGCAGAGGTGAAGTCCTGTAAATTAGAAACAGCATGACTGATTTGTAATAAAGCACCTGTGAATCAGGTACGAGTCGCTCGGATCTATAGACGAAGAACCACGGCTGGAATCGTCTCCTGTGGAGAAATCAGGATCAGTCTCATGAAGAAACGAACAAGTTTGACTGATACTTAATAAATCAATCAATCAATAAATCAACCAACCAGATATACCAATAAATGGTTCATTTATTGATAATTAACAGTAAACACTTTGTCAAAATTAATTTGACAAAATACGATTGTTAGAGTACTACTACTACTAATAATACATTTAGACATTACATTTAGTCATTTTGCAGACGCTTTTATCCAAAGCGACTTACAATTGGGGAATACATAAAGCGATTCTTCTTAAAGAGGCAATGATGCGACCCAGTGATGTTGTGTATATGGAGAAGAGGAGGGGTCCAAGAACTGATCCCTGAGGAACCCCAGTGACAAGTTGATGTGCTTTGGATCCCTCCCCTCCCCAAGCCACCCTGAAAGACCTACCAGTGAGATAGGATTCAAACCAGCGAAGTGGAATCCCTGTAATGCCTAGTGATAAGACGGTGGACAGGAGGATCTGATGACTGACAGTCAAAAGCAGCAGATCGATCCAGCAGAATAAGAACTGATGTATAAGTGAAGTGTTTAATGTAGGTTTTTTTGAGCAGTGGGGTTACCCGAGCCTGCTTGAATGCAGTGGGGACGATGCCTGTGAGGAGAGATGTGATGATGATGTGTGTGAGTGCTGGTAAGAGTGTAGGAAAATAATAATAATAATTAATTATAATTCATTAATAATAATAACTTTAATTCTTAATTATTATTATTATTATTATTAAATTGGTCTAGTGATTATGTGCCAAAATGTATAAATAAATGATGAATTCTATATTTAAATATTCACTAGAATTCAAAAGTTTGGGGTTGGTCTCATATATATTTGTGGAAAAATTTGCATTTATTTGAAACAGAAATATTTTGTAACTTTATACATTTCTTTACTGTTACTTTTGATCAATTTAATATTTTTTTTAAATTGTAGTGTAGAATATAATAATTAAAAAAATGGTTATCAGATGATAAAACATTAAATTATTCAGCTGGTCATAAAAAATCTACATATTTCACCCCAAAATTTAAAGAAAAAAAAATACATAATGAAACTGAAGCCTTTTGTTAGAAGCATGCATATTTTTGGTATTGTGACATTTGCCATGTTTTTTAAACATGTAAAGCATTTTTACAGTAGTGAGAATTTGGTCAAATTTGACCATTTTTGTCAGATTCACCTATGAACATTGTTAGTTTAAAACAGACATCAACTCAAGGTTAAGTGTTGTGTGATGAATCTACAGTAGCTGAACGTCTCACAGAAACCTCCTCATCTTCTTCAAGAACGAAACATAAGAGCTCCTGTCTCTGAACAGACTGCTGCGCTCTGTGTTACAGTATGTTCATATAGTAGTCAGTCCTTCTATAGCTGCCAGTCACACTGATAACATGCATTATGCTCTTGTCTTCTCTGAGCTGATTTGGACGAGTTCTTTTCTTTTATTGGGTTATCAGTGTACTCAACAGCACTGATCGAAATGCCATATGAACCTCTTCAGATGCCTTAAACTGCCACGCATTGAAGAGAAATGCACTGCATGCTTAATTAGCAATTACTTCACGCATCAGTTACACAAGTGACTGCATAAGTGATTTCCATAGATGCATACTGTACGATACATGTAAAGGAACACGTAAAGATCATGAATGCTATTATTATTATTATTATTATTAAATACTGAGATCTTTTGATTTTTTACTTTATTGTAGGCAAATCTGAGTCTTAATAAGAGACACATGTGAGATTTCTGAGGTCTTTTTCTCATCTGAGATGCAGCAAAGTCTAAGTTTGCACTTCATTTAATCTCAGTGCTGTCTAGAGAGATATTTTTGATATATTTAAAGTGATTTTCTTTCATATGGGCTTTTGAAACGGGAAGTATGACATCCTGCCAGAAATATCTGAATTACTCAGAAAGGAAAGGAGTCTGAAAACTGTCTGGACTGCGTGAAGGAGGCACGGATACCCTGTTGTCTTGGCGATGTAGTCATGGTAACATAGCAACAGATGTTGAATAAGAGTTGCAGAGGTGGCGTCTCACACACTCTCACACACACACACACACACGGCGGTGTTTCCCACTCGCCTGAACAGCAGGAGTGGGCGTTCTGGTGGGCCGTGATGAAGTGCTCCTGCGTCATTCTTTTGATTACCTGCGATCAAAAACACATTATATAATCAGATGGGCCATTGTTACAGACAGATATCGTATCGACTCGAAGACCTCAGATTAAAAAAAATTAAAACAGCTTTAGAAAACAAATGGATAAAAGCGTTTGACAAAAATTAACGCATTTCCCAAAACACCCATTATCACTGAAGACATCTGCTGCTGAGGGTTAATCGCTGCTTTTATTAGGCTTTTGTTTTGCAATAAACAGAATTGATTTTTAAATGCCATTAGGAGTGTTGTAGACTAAGGTGTGTGTGTGTGTGTTTGCACAGTCAATAATACCATATAAAGTATTGTGTTTGCTGAGACTTATCTAGAGACATCAGAGAGAATTGAGGGTGGAGCTATTCAGAACTCCTTAACAACCACATAGCAACGCCCTGGCAACCACCTAGCAACCAGCCAGTCACCCTAGCAACCACATAGCAATGTGTTCAACATCGTTCAGAGCACTTAACAACTGCACAGCAACACTTGCAATGCCCTTGCAAATGTCCGCTACACTGTAACTACTGCATAGTAACACCCTAGCAACCACCCAGGTCACTCTAGCAACCACATAGTAATGCCCTGGCAATCACCCAGTCACCCTAGCAGCCACATAAATGTGCTTAAAGTCATTCAGAACACTTAGGAACTGCACAGCAATGCCTTTACAATCACAGAGAACACTGTGGATATCACATAGCAGCACCCTAGCAACCACATAGCAAGACCCTAGCAACCACCCAAACACCCTTACACATAGCAATGTGCTTAAAAATCATTCAGGACAGGTAGCAACTGCACAACAGCACTACAAATGACCTTGCAATCACTTACACAGCCCTGTAGAAACCACACAGCAACACCCTAGCAATCACCCAAATACCCTAGCAACCACATAGCAAGACCTTAGCAACCACCCAAACACCCTAACACATAGCAATGTGCTTAAAAATCATTCAGGACAGGTAGCAACTGCACAACAGCACTACAGATGACCTTGCAATCACCCAAATACCCTAGCAACCACATAGCAACACCGTAACAACCACCCAAACACCCTAACACATAGCAATGTGCTTAAAAATCATTCAGGACAGGTAGCAACTGCACAGCAGCACTACAAATGACCTTGTAGTCACCAACAATGCTATAGCAACCACATAGCAACACCCTAGCAATCACCCAAATACCCTAGCAACCACATAGCAACACCTTAGCAACCACCCAAACACCCTAACACATAGCAATGTGCTTAAAAATAATTCAGGACAGGTAGCAACTGCACAGCAGCACTACAAATGACTTTGCAATCACCAACAATGAACACCCTAACACATAGCAATGTGCTTAAAAATAATTCAGGACAGGTAGCAACTGCACAGCAGCACTACAAATGACCTTGCAATCACCAACAATGCTATAGCAACCACATAGCAACACCTTAGAAACCATCTAAACACCCTAGCAACTGCATAACAATGTGCTTAAAATCATTCAGAACATTTAACAACTGCACAGCAATGGCCTTGTAATCACCCACAACATTGTAGCTACCACATAGCAATACCGTAGGAACCATCCAGAGACCCTAGCAACCACATGGCAATGTGTCACTCACACAACCCTACAGAAACCACAAAGGCAACACCCTAGCAACCACCAAACACCGTAGTGTATAGCAATGTGTTAAAAAATCATTCAGAACAGGTAGCAACTGCACAGCTACACTAGAAATGCCCCTGCAATCACCAACAATGTTGTAACAACAACATAGAAACACCTTAGAAACCACCTAAACACCCTAGCAAACACATATGCTGTGCCCCAATGTGCCTACTTATACTACGCCCTTAAAGTATGCACTCTTTTGGTGAAGAAAAGCTACACTTTTGAGTGTGTAGTAGAAGAGTAGGCAAGCTTTGGGACAAACTATCACGTCATACAACTGCATCTTTGCTCTGTCGCATAGTTACACGCACCCTGTCACTGTAAACTGACCTGTCAATCATCTCGTCACAGTTAAGATCCTCCACATTTAATTTAATTTAACTTCCTACCGTATCGGAGAGAAAAGAAGTAGCTCGTTGATCTGCCAGCTGTGGGTCTTTATGCGGAGATCTCTGCTCAGAATTTTTGCATAATGATGCATTTAAAATTTAATGGCCAAATGGTTGTTTATAAAAGTTCACATTGTTGTTGCAGATGAAATATAACACAGATAAGATTAAATACATTTTTTTTTTTAACAGGTTAGCCTAAATGTTGATGATTAGTAACTCAAACCCATTTATCTAAACCTCTCTATTTAACCGTCGGTCGTGCACATCCACCATGTTTGTAGGTTTTCGTGTTTGTAGTTCTGAAACGAATCCTTCGCCAAAGCGCAATGGATTGTGGGTAATATTAGCCATTAGAGTGTGCACGGATCCACACTTCAAAAATCTTCCTGAAACAGTAGACCATCCGGGGACTTCTGGCATACTCTTTTCAGCATACTATGCTTTGGGACACACTTATTCTAATCTCACATACTATTTAGGATGGATAGTATGGACATGGGGATGCAGGCAAAGTAAAGTGTTTAAAATAATTTAGAACACTTAGCAACTACATAGCAACACCCTAGCAACCACTCGGTCTCCCTAGCAACCATAATAATTTTTTTTGCATTCTAAAGCTTTGGTATGATACATATTATATGAAAAACACCATACAGTGAATTGAAGTAAAAGAGAGAACAGTTAGTGCTATAAACCTGCTCTTGTTTATTTCCTTATGAAGCCATTTCGGTGACTGCTGTTGTTGGTTTTTCAGGGACACAACTCCAGCAATGAGCTGAGCAGTATGCTGCTGCCCCAGCTGCCCCAGGAGGGCCGAGATCGGGCCCTGAGCGCCACCAGCTACATCACTGACGCCATGGAAGGTAAGACACGGCGCCTGACAGAAACACAACACAACAAAAATCTAGAAACCACAATCACACACGAGCCAGCGACGAGATATTAACCCTGAAACAACTCCATATGCATGTAAAATCCACATGAAATCTTTTCAGATGCGTGCGAGGACAGGAGAAGTGTCTCCATCTGCTCGCGGTTAATATCATCCCCCGAGACTTCTCTCGCTCTTGTTATTCAGAGGAAAGGTGTAACCCTCCCCACTGCTGCTTCATCATGACACAGCCAGGCTGTGACATCACCTGGGTGGCACAAGAAGCCAGACTCTTCCCTGAGCGTTTTAGCGACTAAATAATAGCGTAACAGAATGTCCTCGCAGTTTCAAATCTGTTATGCCCATCGCGACAAAGCGTTTTAGGAAACAAAAGAGTAGACCGCCTGTAGACGTTTGTGTATAAATAAATCAAGTGATGAATTCATTTTCACTGTTTGCGGCTCATTCAGACCATGGACGATAACTATAGGTAACTATGAAGCTTTAAAAATCATTTAAAACAATAACAACGAAAAGGAACGATATCGTTGGAATCACTTTCAGAGTGATTTTTTTCCAACTGATGAATGATAAAAACAATGACAGCCAATCAGAATCCATCCAACTTTAACAAGCTTGAGTATTTAATGTGTCAGATGACAAAACAGAAATGCACGATCATAATAAACAGAAAAATATGGCACACTGATGTGGATGTTAATTATCTTTATAGTTATCGTATAAGACCCATTCGTATGGTAACAACACAGTGGATCGATATAGTTGGAATCACTTTCAGAACTTTTTTTTTCCAGCCAATTAGAATCCACCTAAATTTAACAACAAAACAGCAGTGCACACTTATACTAAACAGAATGTTGTCGTAAGCCAAAGTGAATGCTAATTATCTTTACAGTTATCGTTAAAGGCCCGTTCACACCAAGCACGACAACTATAACGTTTTAATAATCACTCTAATGCTACGAGAATAGTAAAGTTCACTCAACTATGACGATAACAACGCAGAGGAACGATATCGTTGGAATCACTTTCAGATCGATTTTTCCAGCCAATCAGAATCCACCTGAGTTTACCGAAATTGAGTATTTAAAGTGACAGAAGACAAAACGGCAGTGTGCGCTTATAATAAACAGAATGTTATCATCTGCCGATTGTGTAACGGTTCAAATTACTCACAGTTTGTATCACCGTTTTAGAGTCACCGTTTCGGTATGGTTCAGTATGTGCTATTTTAGGGAAGGCGAGGACAGGAGAAGTGTCTCCATCTGCTCGTGGTTAATATCGTCCCCCGAGACTTCTCTCGCTCTTGTTATTCAGAGGAAAGGTGTAACCCTCCCCACTGCTGCTTCATCATGACACAGCCAGGCTGTGACATCACCTGGGTGGCACAAGAAGCCAGACTCTTCCCTGAGCGTTTTAGCGACTAAATAATAGCGTAACAGAATGTCCTCGCAGTTTCAAATCTGTTATGCCCATCGCGACAAAGCGTAAACTCAATTGAGTTTACCGAAATTGAGTATTTAAAGTGACAGAAGACAAAACGGCAGTGTGCGCTTATAATAAACAGAATGTTATCATCTGCCGATTGTGTAACGGTTCAAATTACTCACAGTTTGTATCACCGTTTTAGAGTCACCGTTTCGGTATGGTTCAGTATGTGCTATTTTAGGGAAGAAAGGACTATACTGTCAAATAAAAATACAGAAAATAACAACTAATCTAACTACAAGAAACAGCACAAATAAATACAGTAGAGCAAAGATAAAGAAAATAAATAGTGCTTTTCAGGGGTTTTTTTTACATTAGTTTTTAGGTACAGAAATTAAATAAAGTAATCTAATGTAAAATAACATTACATATTTGACTGTATAAATGAAAGATTAATCCTTATTAAAGTTACAAAAGCTATTCAGTCAAGAGCAGTGAGTGATTTCCTTGTCTTTTGTTGTTTGATTAACATTAAAAACTTTAAGACAATGCACGGATCCAGTACACTGATACTGTACGTTCAACCACTTTTAGAACGATTTTTCCAGCTAATGAATAATACAAATGTTGACAGCCAATTAGAATCTACCTGAAAGAGTGTAAGCATTTAAAGCAACAGACGTTGCAAAATGTTATTGCCCACTGGCGTGGACACTAATGTAATTATCTTTGCTAATATAGTTATAGTACTTATAGCGAAGTAACATGGAGAAACATGAGATCATTGGCATCTTTTTATGAGTACAAACATCAGGATTCTTCATCAGAAGTCAGTCGAAGACAGTTTTCTGTCATACAGTTAGTGTGCTCTCCTCACTAGAGGACATGAAATGTCACCTGTGAATAAAAATGGCCCATATTTTTGAGTCTTTTCTGGAATCTTGATTGGTCAGCACAAAAGTTGCTAACAGAAGAAGGCCTGAGCTCACAGGGTCTGAGTTTAGATCTGCTAGCATAAGAAAATGCCAATCCTCATTTTCACGCATGTGAAAGCTGACACGGCAGGACAGCAGCAGGCCAAATTTACTGTAATGAGCACGTTATGTCAGATGATGCTCACATACATGTATGATAGATTGCCAGCTACCACTTACTGATTTACTTGTATATAAATATGCTGACACTGGAACAGCCGCATTGCAAAAATTCTCAGACGTACTCTTTACAAAAAGAATTACCATGGTAATCATAGTTTCCACTGTGGTTTTATTATCCAGGGCCTGAATTTTGTACTGTGCACAGTTTTAATCATTCCGGCAGGGAAATTCCCAATCGCTATGACAGGAGTACATTATTTTACACAAATAAACAAATCAAATCTATGATTTTATAGCTGAATAAAGTACTGAATAAATACTAGTGTACAGTTTTAACCTAAATAATGTAAGTGAGCAAACAGTGTGAAGTCTTTGTATTTGCAAATAACAACTAACCTAGCAAAGATCTAGAAAATGCCCAAATACCCAAGCAAATACCCAACCCCAGAATGCCCTAGCAACCACAAAACAACTCTTGAGAGCATCCAGAACACCTTAGCAACCGCAAAGCAACACAGTGTCCTCACAACTACCCAGCATACCCTAGAAACCCACTAGAAACAACGCAGACACCCTAGCAACCCCCTAGAAACAATCCAGACACCATAACAATCCACTGGAAACGACGCAGACACCCTAGCAACCCCCTAGAAACAATCCAGACACCATAACAATCCACTGGAAACGACGCAGACACCCTAGCAACCCCCTAGAAACAATCCAGACACCATAACAATCCACTGGAAACGACGCAGACACCCTAGCAACCCCCTAGAAACAATCCAGACACCATAACAATCCACTGGAAACGACGCAGACACCCTAGCAACCCCCTAGAAACAATCCAGACACCATAACAATCCACTGGAAACGACGCAGACACCCTAGCAACCCCCTAGAAACAATCCAGACACCATAACAATCCACTGGAAACGACGCAGACACCCTAGCAACCCCCTAGAAACAATCCAGACACCATAACAATCCACTGGAAACGACGCAGACACCCTAGCAACCCCCTAGAAACAATCCAGACACCATAACAATCCACTGGAAACGACGCAGACACCCTAGCAACCCCCTAGAAACAATCCAGACACCATAACAATCCACTGGAAACGACGCAGACACCCTAGCAACCCCCTAGAAACAATCCAGACACCATAACAATCCACTGGAAACGACGCAGACACCCTAGCAACCCCCTAGATACAATCCAGACACCCCAGAAACCCCCTAGAAATAATACAGACACTCTAGCAACCCCCTAAAAACAATGCAGACACCATAACAATCCTCTAGAAACAAGGCAGATACCCCAACAACCCCCTAGAAACAATACAGACACCATAACAATCTTCTAGAAACAACATAGATGCCCTAGCAACTCCCTATAAACAGTCCAGACAGCCTAGCAACCCCCTAGAAACAATACAAACACCCTAGCAACCCCCTAGAAACAATCCAGATACACAGCAATCCCCTAGAAATAATGCAGACACCCTAGCAACCCCCTAGACATCTATGCAGACACCCTAGCAATCCTCTAGAAACAACACAGATACCCTAGCAACACCAGAGAAACAACGCAGACACCCTAGAAACCCCCTAAAAACAACCCAGACACCCTAGCAACCGCATAGAAATGTGCTAAAAATAATTTAGAACACTAGTAATGCCATAGCAACCACCCACACAGCCTAGCAACCACAAAAACCTTGTTTGTTTGTTTGCTGTTTGCGTGCAATGATACATATTGTGAAAAATGCCATACAATACATTTACAGTAAAATATAATCAACTATATAGACTGCAAGTGTGCAACATTATAGCGACTGAAGTTCTTTTTCCAAGTAAAGCATGCAAGCAATCAATCAATCAAATTAATATATTTTTATTTTTTAAATAACAATTCAAATAATTATTACATTTTTTATTTTATAGTTTAACTAAAAAAATAATAATTCTCATAGTTCATCATTAACACTCAGAAACAACGTTACACGTCATCTGCAGTTTAGTTCCTGCTGTGTTAAGGTGAACGTGGTGTTAACTGAAGGTCTGTTTGTTGGTCAGTTTCTCTTGTGGAGGATGAAATAAAGGCTGACAGGTCGACTGCACCCGTTGTGGTCCATCACACCACCACAGCAGCTCATCGCAGGAGTTAGTAGCACATTACTGCCGCAGAGCCAAATCTAGAGCCACAAGATGTCCGTCTCTGTCTCATTTCTCATTAGAGCGCTTACAGGTTCCTCCTAAACACGCATCCTCGCTTGTCAAGTGCAATTCAACCTCAGTTGGGTAGAAAAACAACATGCTAACCTTTCATCGTGACCTATTCATGTGGTGTTTGCTACAAGCAAAGAATTTCAATGCTCAGCTGTAAATTACGCTTTTATCTAAAGTAGTTATTATTGAATGCACATGCATGGAAGCATTTGTATAGCACTGGCAAAAGCACGTTTTATGTGCAGTCAGACACTCTATCATGAGGCCTCTAATGGTTTATGTAAATGTTTTGATTTAATTTATTCATCCAGACAGGTAAACAGTCCATCCTTACATTACAATAAATTTACACTGTGGTGCTTTAATATTATGCATAAAATCCCTCTTAACTGGCAGATATCTGTGAAATGAGTTCTGTGACTGCATTGCAGTCTTCAAACAGGAACAAACTACATGGAGAACCAATCAGAAACACTAGACGGCTGTCAATCATTATGCCCTTTCAGGCTTGCTGGCTTCGGATTGGCTGACATGTCTTTGGAGGGTGGGGTTTACAGACTGTGTACAAAATGATTGAAGTTAGTAAAATTGCTGAACTTTCAAGTTAGACTGGTGCTTTGAAGAACCAATAAACAACAATATAACTCAGCAGAGTGATCTGAAGGTCTTATAATGACGCATCAAGGAACAGATATGGTCAGTTCAAGAACCCTATACGACCAAATGTGGTTCTTGTGAAGAAAACGAACCTAATGAAGAATGCATGGGTCATTTCTTCTCCCCTGGTTGTTTTTGCGCTGACAGAGCTGGAGGAGGCGCAGCAGAAGTGTCACCCATGCTGGTACGTGTTTGCACACAAGTACCTGGTGTGGACGTGTGGCCCCAGCTGGCTGAAGGTGAAGGAGTGGGTGAAGTTCATGGTGAATGATCCGTTCCTGGATCTGACCATCACTATCTGCATCGTTCTCAACACGCTCTTCATGGCTCTGGAGCACTATCCCATGACAGACGAGTTCAACCGCATGCTGTCTGTGGGGAACCTGGTGAGCACCACTTTTGAGTATTTACTGCACTTCTTCCTGTCACTAAAGATGCATTAATATAAGTGTGTTGGCATATACTGACTTTAACTGTAATTATTTGTTATATTTTGTAACATTTATCGATATATTGAAATATAGCGTTTAAAGAAATATTTGGCAATGTTAATATTGTAAATATATTAAAATTAAAATATTATAATAAATATCATTTTTTATATTATATTATATTATATTATTTAAAAATATATTTTATGTATACCTTTATATAATTGTACACTACCATTCAAAAGTTTGGGGGTTGGTAAGATTTTTATTTATTTTTTGATGTTTTTGAAAGAAGCCTCTTCTGCTCCTGCAATTATTTGATCAAAAATACAGTAAAAAATGTGAAATATTATTATAATTTAAAATAAGTGTTTTCTATGTGAATATGTGTTAAACTGTAATGTATTTCTGTGATGCGCAGCTGTATTTTCAGCATCATTACTCCAGTCT
>NW_015536496.1:212938-214049 GCF_001515605.1 Sinocyclocheilus anshuiensis | reverse complement strand
GAATTTTCAGCATCATTACTTCAGTCTTCAGTGTCACATGATCTTCAGAAATCATTCTAATATTATTATTTGCTGCTTAAGAAACATTTCTGGTTATTATCAATGTTGAAAACAATGTTATTTTTGTGGAAACTGTGATACATTTTATTTTTTAGGATTCTTTGATGAATAGAAAGTTCAAAAGAACAGCATTTCTTTGAAATAGAAATCTTTTGTAGCATTATAAATGTCTTTACTGTCACTTTGGATCAATTTAATGCGTCCTTGCTGAATAAAAGTATTAATTTATAAAAAATAAAAAAAAAAATGTAATCATTGACCTCAAATGGTAGTGTATGCATACAAGTTATATATTTAAACATTTTATGATTAATTCATTATAATCAAATAATAAATATTTATATTAAATACAAAACTATATATATATATATATATATATATACCTTTATTTGTTATACAGGTCATGGAAAATCAGGTTTAGCACATTGCATTTTGGGAAATAGCAGGCAGCGCAGTGTAATCTGGTTGCATTCGTCTCATTTTAGCAAATGTAGTGAGTGTGCAATGAATAAAACCTGTATACTGCAGAAATAGTGATGGTAGCATGATACCGAATGTTGTTTGAAGATATAGATACTGTAGACGGGAGTCATATGAGGACGCTCAGATCAATACGGGTCTCTTCACATGACCGAAGCACTGAGCTGGACGAGTATTGAGATCTCAGAGACGGAGACGGTCACGTCTGTTAGTTTGTGCATGACTGACGGCGTTATCGACTCTGTCATCTGTAGATTAAAGTGAAGAGCAGAGATGCTCAGTGTGTTAGTTACAGACAGCCACCGCTCAGTGCTTTCTGTGCTGCGCTGAACATGTCCGGCTCATATTTTATCCTAGAGTCTAAAAAATAAATGTTTTGACATGATATATATTGTATTTTTGTATATAGTTTGCAGCCTCTTTTAAAAGGTGTCCTTATTGCAACTTTTTTGGAAATGTTTGTCCAGCCTTGTTAAAGTGTGAATGTCTCGAAGGCTGTCAAGCTCATATGTTATCCTAAAATCTAAAGCAAAAAATAATAATGTGATTAAATATTTTTAAATTATTTATT
>NW_015536496.1:206694-212916 GCF_001515605.1 Sinocyclocheilus anshuiensis | reverse complement strand
TTATTATTTTATTTTATTTTATTTTATTTTATTTTATTTTTTATTTTATTTTAAATGTGACCTGAATGTCTTTCATGAGATTCACCTTCAAATAGGATGATGTTATTTTCCAGGGAAAATAAATAAATAAATAAATAAATAAATAAAAGCAAAAGCAAATATAAAGATAAAAATAAGTATTTAAATATATAATATAAATTATATTTTCCTTATACTTATTATTACAATTATTATTTCATTAACATTTTTCTTCCTTGTTTCTTCACTGAGTGAATGTCTCTAAGACTCTAAGTCAAGAACATGTCCTGCTCATATTTTATTCTAAAAGAAAAAAATATATAAATATCTTGATTTAAATTTTTTTAACATTTTTTGGTGGGCTGAAATGTGACCTGAGCGTGTTTTCATGAGCTTCGCCCTCAAAGAGGCCGTAGATGTTCTTCCAGATCTCAGTTTATTGGTTAGATTAAAGAGGTAATTAGAGGATGTGAGGCAGAAGCAGAGCTGATCTTCTTCACAGGACGTGTTTGCCTCAGATGTTTCCTGCTGCTGTGTCACGTATCACAGTCACATCCAAACGCTCGGCTCCCAGATACAAGAAACAGAGCAAACAGCTGCCGTAGATACACGCATCTTGTAGCCATGGCAACAAAGAGCAAACCGCCTGTCATTCATAAAGTTCTACACATGCCCCGCCCCTTCTGTGTTTGTTCGTTTAAACATTTTGCTTAATTAAATTATGCTTTCAACTGCCAATAATTGTATAGTACTCTGAAGTACATAAAAATTAAGTAGAAAAAAATAAATAAATCAATGTTACATAAACAGGTCAGATCCATTTTATAGTTTTAGTTAGTGATTAAAATGAGCAGGATAAAAATCTATATTGTTTGCTACATTTAAAACTCAATTTTGTTATGTGCTTTTGTCATTTTTAGTTTTTAGTTTTGTTTATTTTTATTTAGCTTTAATATATTTTTAATTCAGTTTTAAAATTTTAGAAATTTTATTTAGAAGTTTAGAAGTATTTTTTTATATTTTTTTATTTATTTTATTTTAAATTTTTTATGATAGTTTCAGTTAACAATAATAACTGCGTAGAATAAATGTATGAATAAATAAAAAATTATATTTTGCATGACAATGAATGAAAATGAAGCCTGACTGACTATTAAATTCATTCATTTTTATGTAATATTACTTAAATGTATGTATTGTTAATTTCAGCAGACCAAGAATAGCATAATAAACATTTACCATGTTTTTGTCGGTAAAAAATAAATGTGTTATTTATACATTCACATGTATATATTTATTTATATTTATACATTCACTTAAGAATATATTTTTTTACATTTATACAATTATTTATACACTCTTTACACAATATGTATATGTTTATTTACATAATGTACATAAATATAAGCATTCTTGTAGCTCAAACAGTTCAGTTGCATCTGATTCCCGAAGATTGCATTAAAATCTACATTTAGTGAAAGTGGCTTTGGATAAAAGCGTCTGTCAGATGCATGAATGTAAATCTACAGTTTGAAGACGTTCACCAGCCTGCTGCTGTTCTTCTCAGGTGTTCACAGGCATCTTCACAGCGGAGATGGTCCTGAAGATCATCGCTCTGGATCCGTATTATTACTTTCAGCAGGGCTGGAACATCTTTGACAGTCTGATCGTGAGTCTGAGCCTCATGGAGCTGGGTTTGTCCAATGTGGAGGGTCTGTCTGTCCTGCGCTCCTTCAGACTGGTAAAACACGCAAAAAATACTCTCAGAGCTCACAGCTTGTTTTCTTCTCGCATTTGTATTTGTTTGTCATTCTTACAAGACTCTGCATCATAGAAAATTTGTTGAATGAAAGCCAATAATTGTTTGTTTTGGGATGCTGATTTCAAAAATAGTCTGTTTTCCTTAATCGGCTACAAACCCAGCTAAGAAATATAGATTCTAAGTATGTTTTGCTAACTTTCCCATTAAAGGAACACTCCACTATTTTTGAAAATAGGCTCATTTTCCAACTCCCCTAGAGTTAAACAGTTGAGTTTTACCATTTTCGAATACATTCAGCCGATCTCCGGGTCTGGCGGTAGCACTTTTAGCTTAGCTTAGCATAGATCATTGAATCGGATTAGACCGTTAGCATCTCGCTCAAATATGACCAAAGATTTTTCCTATTTAAAACTTGACTCTTCTGTAGTTACATCGTGTACTAAGACCGACGGAAAATGAAAAGTTGTGATTTTCTAGGCCGATATGGCTAGGAACTATACTCTCATCCCGGCGTAATAATCAAGGAACTTTGCTGCCGTACCATGAGTGCAGCAGGCGCAATGATATTACGCAGTGCCTGAAATAGTCCACAGCACGCTCCCTGTGCAAGCAGGAGGTCACGTTGGTTATGTTGACGGATGTTAGCCTATTTTCAGGCGCTGCGTAATATCATTGCGCCTGCTGCAGGAAAAATATCGAAACTCTTTGGTCATATTTGAGCGAGATGCTAACGGTCTAATCAGATTCAATGATCTATGCTAAGCTAAGCTAAAAGTGTTACCGCCAGACCCGGAGATCGGCTGAATGGATTCGAAAACGGTAAAACTCAACTGTTCAACTCTAGGGGAGTTGGAAAATGAGCCTTTCAAAAATAGTGGAGTGTTCCTCTAAGTTATGAACACATTATTTCTGATGTTTTCTGAACAATCAAAACATCCATTTTAAAGTGTTTTATAATTATTATTTTAATAATTATTATACGAACGTTAATGGAACGTTCCATTTGATCATTTTGCAGACATTATGGGATTGTTACATTTGAATGTTCTCTGAACATTCTGAAACAAGTAGTTACATTTAAAAAATGTTACATGAACATCGACCTGAAAAAAAAAAGTTCCACGAACAATGTATAAGTAATGTTTTGAGAACATTATTAAAGATTAGATAACTTTGAACGGACGTTACTAGAAGAACATTTGCTCATAACTTTGAGAGAACGTTTCTTGTTAGCTAGGAAGATGTGATTTCTTTTTCTTTTCTTTTTTCAATTTATTAAATTCTCAGCCAATTTTAACATGTATGAATGATTCTGAAGACATTATTTAATTATTTTACAATTATGGCCAGTGATGGAAGAAAATGCAGACATGACCCAGATGTTTTTTTTCTGTTTTACATCCAAAGTGCCACAGAAAATGACAGATTTAGTGATTTTTTAAAATTTATTTAAATTTTCAATGCTTCTTTAAAAACTTGATTATTTATTTAAAATTTCAATACTTCATTTTGACTGCTTTTTTATTTTTATAAGTGCATTAAAGCTGATACATACAGTAGGTATACATACTGTATATTTACAGTAATGTAAAAAAATCTTCATTCTTAATTTATCAAAAAACTATGTGATAAAGTTTTTACTGATTTGTTTGTTTTTGTATTAACTCAGCATCATCAAATTAGGTCATATTAGGCCTTTTTCACATCTCAGCATGACTGTGTTATCAGCGTTTTATATTGAATGTCGTTGAAATCAACTCTTCTTCTCCTTCTCCTTCAGCTGAGAGTCTTCAAGCTGGCGAAGTCGTGGCCGACGCTGAACACGCTCATAAAGATCATCGGGAACTCGGTGGGCGCTCTGGGGAACCTGACGCTGGTTCTGGCCATCATCGTCTTCATCTTCGCCGTGGTCGGCATGCAGCTGTTCGGGAAGAACTACGAGTCGTGCGTCTGCAAGATCTCCAGGGACTGTACGCTGCCCCGCTGGCACATGAAGGACTTCTTCCACTCGTTCCTCATCGTTTTCCGGGTCTTGTGCGGAGAGTGGATCGAGACCATGTGGGACTGTATGGAAGTGGCGGGCCAGCCGCTCTGCATCCTGGTCTTCATGCTGGTCATGGTCATCGGGAACCTCGTGGTGAGTGCTGGAGCTCGTTTTATTCTCACTGGCTTCATGCTGCGGCTCAAAGCACCTTGACATTTTAAAGAAAACGAGCTGAACCTTGTGGAAAGATATTGAGGTGTTTTTTATTGTCATTGGGTCTCAAAGCAGAGTTAAGTTTTTAAGTGAAAAAAATCTGAAGAAATTATTGGTTAAAAAACTAGTAATTTAGAGGTAATTTTTTTTTTTTTGTCAATTTTTAGTAATTTTGTTGTGTTTATTTTTATTAGTTTTTTATTGCTTTAAAATAAGTCTATATAGTTTTAAAATTCATTTTTTTTTGGTTTGTAATTGCGTGTTTATATTGGCTGTTGTTTGAAATGTCTCTCAACGCTCATGTCAGACATGTTTCATAAAGCACCGCTGCTAAAACCTGCATTATTATTGCTAAGGGTCATATTTACACCGTCTCTGATTAACTCAGACCATTTACTCTGTTTGAAACTAGTCTGCGCTGATTAAACAGCGAAAAACACAAATTGATAAAGTAATTACAATTATTTCTTTTGATTT
Source organism: Sinocyclocheilus anshuiensis (assembly GCF_001515605.1). NCBI lineage: Eukaryota > Metazoa > Chordata > Actinopteri > Cypriniformes > Cyprinidae > Sinocyclocheilus > Sinocyclocheilus anshuiensis. The sequence continues at coordinate 208,462 of NW_015536496.1, read as the reverse complement.
GGATGCATACCAACATAATTAATGGGTCATTACACCATGCATGCTTTTATTTGAAAGACCTGTGATGCATTTATTATTTAGTGGATGGTTTTTAATCAAAGTCTTCATGTGCACTAATTTCCCCTGGAGCATCTGGGGTGAATTGTTCGGCTCAGTGGCTCATGGGTAATTGATCTCAATAACTCGCTAGGTCCTGTGAAGCCCCAAATGTGAGATTGAGATTTCCATCACAGATGCATTTTAAGCTGAAATGTGTGGCACCGAATAGAATTGCAAAAATAATGATTCTCTCCGAACAGGTTTCCAGCATTCAAAAGTTTGGGTTTGGTAATTTTAGGCTGCATTTATTGGACTAAAAATACAGTAAAAATGTGATATAGTTTTAGAATTTAAGATAACTGTTTTATATGTGAATACATTGTGAAATGTAATTTATTCCTGTGATCAAAGCAGTATTTTCAGCATCATTACGCCAGCCTTCAGTGTCACATGATCCTTCAGAAATCATTCTAATATGCTGATTTGCTGCACTGATGTAATGTTACAAAATAGAAGTATTTTGTAACATTCTAAATGTTTCTACTGTCATTTTTGATCAATTTAATGCATCCTTGCTGAATAACAGTATTTTTTAAAACAACAACTTTTGAACAGTAGTGTAATTTTTCTGTTTAAATCCAGATTTTCCCACAGAAAATGTGAATATCAACCCTCAGCTCAGTTGCAAACGCAAATCCTGTGAGATTTCTCCATCTAGACGGTGAGCACTACTGTAAAATAAGTGTGCAGATTGCATCTGGGCCTGTTTATGAGATATTGATATTACATAAGCGAGGGTTTGGTACAGATGGACGCGAATGCACACCGAGCCATTAACACATGCAAATGTGAGGCCGGGGGAATGGATACGCCACGTGTCTGACGGTACGAGGGCTTTTCCGTCCTCGCTGTCGGACTGATGATTGTGCTTCTGCCGATCGGAAAGAATTATCTCTGCTGCACTGTCGAGCATTTCAGAAAGGCTGCGGATGTGTGGCGTCGCTCGAATATTGCGACCTGATCTTTCCTGCATGATTTCATTTGCATTCGGCAGTTAAAGGTCAAATAGTTGTACCTTTGTTACTCCATTGATATTTTTAGATCATTCTGACTAGTCACTTAGAGACTGTGGAAGAATTTATAAGGGCCGGAGGGCGTGATGCATAGTATGTTGGGTAATATGTTTTAAATTTGCACACAATGCATTTGAATTGCAAACACTGCGGTGGCTGATTTGATTACGCTGAGCTCTGTTTTGAGTGCTGAACTCAAGATGCACATGGATTTTTGAATCTGAGATCCAAATATAGTGAGCTACCTACCTAGGTGGTATTTTAAGGCATCAAACATCAGTATTTTAAGGTGTTCTGTCTTTTTTGCAGAGACAACAGACCCAGAATGCATTGTTACACGCTTAGTGAAAATAATCCATGCAAGCAGGTGGATGAGAGAAATGCAGATTATATCCTTAATTCATTTAATTCTAAAAAGTATTGATAAAAAATAGATCAAAAATAGAAATGGACTGTTTATGCAGTATTTGTGTGCGCTGTGTGTTTTATGCTTATTAGATTATCACATTAGGCTATCGATTGAAATTACTCCATCTGTGTCTCTGTCCCTCGTGTCCAGCATTATTTGCTTTACTTCCCTCATTTGTTTTAGCATCTTATGACTATGAATTTCTTAATTTAATTTAATTTAATTTAATTTAATTTAATTTAATTTA
>NW_015536496.1:188042-197689 GCF_001515605.1 Sinocyclocheilus anshuiensis | reverse complement strand
CCACCTCACGGATGTATGAAAACATCATGAAATGCTTCAGTATTTCTTAGTATTTCTCAGACCCTCCAGGACACTTGAGTCATGAAGATAATGCATCGATTAAAGAATTTTATTATTGATATTATAATTTAATAATAATAATAATAATAATAATATAAACAATCATTTATAATTATAATTTGGAGTGCTTTGAATTCATGCTGATTTTAATGCATCCTGACTAGATAATTTTCAATACTATATAACAGTAATAAGCATGAGATTTTTAATGGGAATTTTGGGTGAAATTTTAATGTAGATACCATCCAACCATCCATCCATCCATCCATCCATCCATCCGTCGCTCTCTCTCTCTCTCTTCTAACGTTTCTTGCCTTTTTTTTGTCAAAATACATGTATATATTAGCCCGCTAGCCAGCCAGACCCTGAGCCTTTGTGATAAACAGCAAATAAAAAAAGCATCCCACAATTTTTTTGCCAATCAGAAAGCTAGCCAATCACAAATGCTCTCTGTGAATTATACTTTTATACATTTAGATTTACTGACATTATACTAACAAAATTGCTTACATTTCTTTGTGCACCTGTAACATTTTGAATTTATTATTTATAAGTTATTATTTATTCAAAACAAGAAATTATTTTATTTTATTTTATTTTATTTTATTTAATTTAATTTTATTTTATTTTATTTTATTTTATTATTTTATTTAACTACATTTTTTATATTTTATTTTATTTACTGGTACACTGAAAAAAATTGGTGTAGAAAGAATTTTCATTCAGAAATTACGAGTAAATTTCACAGTTAATTACAAAGAAATGTCAAGTAATATTGAATTAAATGTGAAATGATGAGGTTGAATAACTAAAATGGTATTTTATTGTAAAAAGTACTCAAATGTTTTGAAAACTTTGAAAAATATTACAGTAGTTTAAAAATGCATTTGAAATTCAAAATGACATGAGGAGAATTTCATTTTAAAATGACACCAGATCAATTTGACTTTTTCTATAGTTTTGTCTCGAACTTTTAAAGGGAGTATTTCTCTGCAGGAAAGTGTACCTTGACAGCCAGTTGAGAACCCTGAATCTAAACATCTAATCTGTGTAAAATAAGTCAATCTTGTCTCATTATGTCTAAGTAAATGCTTCATAATTTTCACTAAGAAATTTGAGGAGGCACAAAGTGATATAATTAAGCCTTAAAGGCTTAGTTCACCCAAAAATGAAAATTCTGTCATTAATTACTCACCCTCATGTTGTTTCAAACCCGTAAGACCTTCGTTCATCTTCGGAACACACATTAAGATATTTTTGATGAAATCCGAGAGCTTTCTGACCCTGCATAGACAGCATAGACAGCGTGAATGCATGTTGAAGACTGACACGGAAGAGAAGAATTGTTGAATAAAATAATTTTTTTTGTTTTCTTTGTGCACAAAAAAGTATTCTTGTAGCTTCATAAAGATGTCATGGACTATTTTAACGATGTCCTTACTACCTTTCTGGGCCTTGAACGCGGTAGTTGTGAAATTCATGCAAATTCTTTAAGCAAATTCTTTTATTTTATTTTATATTTTAATAGTATGCATTGTAGTTTTTATTTAAATAAATTATAATTAAATAATAATTTATAATTATTCATACTGATTTTAAGGCATCTGGACAAGATAATTTTCAACACTGCATTATATTAATGAGAATGAGATTTTTTTTTTTTTGAGAATTTTTTTTATTGTAAAAATAGTAATAATAAAAGGCAAATTTTTCTTTATGTGAAACCTAATTTCTTACTTTTGCTTTTCTTGACGATGTTTTAAAAGCGATTAAAACGGGCTGGGTTTATAGTGTGCCGGTTGCATGTGTTTGTTGAGGGTTTTGAAATGCAGCCATACCTGCTGTCTTAGCTGTTGTAATGTGAGAAAGCCACTAAAACCCTCATAAATCTTCATTTGTAAGTGAATGAACGGCCCAAAGATCAAACACGGCTGAACTGCACGTGTAGTGCGTTAAATGTTTGTTCAAGCCTGATTATTCAAGCATTTATATCATTAAACATGGTTTGAAGTGTGTTTGATGTGAATAACAGGTAACATGAGACGCTGCATTCCCAGACTGCATTGCTGTTCGTGTCTGTAGGTCATTGGGTTGAAGTGTGCAGGTGAGACGCTGAGATCTCAGCGAACGGGAAGCCACTGATGTTGGTTTGGTTTGTAAATATACAAACCAAATCACAGGTGAACAGATCGGGGCGACCTATTCTTAGCGTGTGTGTATGTGTGTGTGCGTGCGTGCGTGTGTGTGTGTGTGTGTGTGTGTGTGTGTGTGTGCCTGTGTGTGGGATTCTGGGTCTGGCTTTTTGATTTTGTTTGGGAATTTTACATTATTATCAGAGATGGAGGAGTAACATTATGTTTACATGCACATTTATTAATTTTAATGTAAACAGACAACGTTTTTTGTTCAGAGATTGTAGTGCTGTGATTTAGATTTAGTTTAGATTTTTGTGACCAAAAATCTTTATCATGGTATTTTTTCTTTGCAGGACTGCAGCTTTGTATGTTTACAGTGGCTTATTTTACTCCCAAGAGTACCTAACAATTTAGTTAATCTTTTTAAAATGAAATCAAACGAAAATGTAGCCATTTATTTATTTAGATTTATTTATTAATTTATTTTTACCAAGTTTACTGTTTAAATTAAGACATGTATGAAAAAATGTGATATTCTTTTTTAAAAAAATTACGTTTTAATAAATAGTAGTAGCAGTAGTACTTTAAGAAGTACATTCTCCTTTACAATAGTAATATATTTCGGTCATAATTTTTTCAAGTTAGACCATACTTTTATTTTGGAAAGTTGTAGTGAAGACCTTGGAGTTTCTGTGTTTAAATACATTTTATTATTATTATTATTATTATTATTATTACTTTGAGAAGTATATTTTACTGTGCAGCAGTAATATATGTATATTATAATTTCTTCAAGTTAAACTGAACTTTTATTTTGACAGGTTGTAGTGAAGATCTTGACGTTTTTGTGTGTATATGATGATGGTTTTTATCAAATGAAATGGTGAAATGCTAATACAGTGACTCTCTTATATAGTTTATTAATTGTATGACTTCTGTTATGTACTTTGTTCTCGCCATGAAGTTTTGCTGCTGACATGATGTTAAAAAATTTATTTATTTACATTTATTTATTTAGCAGACGCTTTTGTCCGACTGACTTCATCACAATCAGTTTATCAGAACAGTGCAGAACAGACGAGAAAGAGAGAATTGTTAAAGTGAAGTGCCTTTGTTTATGGTTAATACAGGCAAACACTCTGTTAGCTTAGAGTCGAAGCGTCTTTGCCTAAAAACAAAGTTGTTAGGTGCTGTTTCACATTCCCAAACAAAAAACAGAAATCTTAGATAGGAAGAACTTGGATAAAATGAAGTTTTGATTTTTATGGCTGCAGTTACATCTACCCAAAGCACAGCTGATTCACTTAGACAAGCAGCTAGTGTCTGCGGGGTCAAAGGTCGTACAGGATCACTCTGACCCCTGCTGAACATCTGCTACTGTAGATTGGAGTTAATCGAAAAACAACTAGATGACAACTGGGAGGAAATCTTTTGAGAATGCGAGTCGAGAGAGAATATTTTGTCTACTTTGATTTTGTTTACTTTTACTTGTTTTTGTAGGCAGATTCTCATTCAATTCAATTTCCAGATTCATTTCAGCAATATAATAAATGAAATAGACTGTAGAGAAGTCATGATCAGACTAGAGCTTTCAGATTACATGAATTTATTGCTATACTATATTTTACCATTCAAAAGTTTGGGCGCTGGTAAGATTTTCTAATGTATTTGAAAGAGTCTCTTCTGCTCACCAAGGCTGCATCCATTTGATCAAAAATACAGTAAAAATGTGAAATAATATTACAATTCAAAAAACAGTTTTTTTAATGTGAATATATTGTAACGTAATTTATTCCTGTGATCAAAGCTGAATTTTCAGCATCATTACTCCAGTCTTCAGTGTCACATGATCTTCAGAAATCATTCTAATATGCTGATTTGCTGCTCAAGAAACATTTCTGATTATTATCAATGTTGAAAACAGTCGTGCTGCACAATATTTGTGTGGAAACGGTGATACATTTTATTTTGTAGGATTCACAGATGAATAGAAAGTTCAAAAGAACAGCATTTATTTGAAATAGAAATCTTTTGTGACATTATTAATGATACTTTTGATAAATGTAATGCATCCTCACTGAATGAAAGTATTAACACATTTTAGGCATGTAATATAATTCAGGTTTGTGTATTGTGTGGAGTATGTTTCTGCTCTTTTTGTTTACCAGCCTTTGACTGATGGACACATTTGCCACCTGTTGTTTCGTCAAAGGTAGTGTATGATAATGCTACTCAGCTGTCTGAGGTAATGCTGTATTTTTAGCCTGTGGTCGGTGTGTTGGGTCAGCGTGGGTGCGCTTTTGTGTCTCTCGTCGAGGCATGTGAGACGTGCAGCACCTCAGGTACCTGCAGAACGAGCTCACAGATCCTCTGCGTTACATGCAAACCCGTACATGACGAGTCGTTCTCTCTGTGTGTATTTTAAGTGTGTGTAAGTGGGCAGGTGTAGCGGTGAGAAAGACCCAACTAATAGTCCTCGCTTAGACGCCTTCACCTTCACAGCTAATGAATGAAGCGTAACGTGGAAACAGTGTCCTGAGGGAATGAGGACATACAGCTTAGATTTCATCTAAAACACAAATGGGATCTGCCCTGTGACCAAAATCATATATCATGGTGACATTATATAGCATCATAAAAATATTTCTGCTGACTGTTTGTGATTGTTCAGTGAATTTAATTCATTAAAAATTCAATCCATTTGACCTCGATGGATTCACTTCTTCTCTGTAGTGCTCTGAGTGTTTGCTAGGATGTTGCTAAGGTGTTCTAAGGTGATCATATCAGATCACAAAAGGAAGTTATTTTAAACACTCGACTGATGTTGTGGAGTAAAAACATGGTATAATGCTCTCTTTTGTTGAACAACAGGTTTAGAAACACTTCTCATTGCAAGGGACGATGTTCGGCGTGTGTTGCTTTTTCAAATGCATGTTATAAGTGGGGAGGCGTTTCCTCATTTCAGCGCGTAAACTAACTGGCACACAAACAGAGCCAATTCAGAGAGAAATAAAACACAGAAGTTATTTCAATGCAAAACCGAAAAACCGCAATTCACAATCGCATATTGAACCGTGGATGTCGTACCGAACGGTTCAATATTATATTGAGGATTGTGACATCCCTAGTTTCTACTGTAGGTGGTTGATAAGGTGTTCTGAGTGGTTGCTAAATTGTTCTGGGAAGTTTCTAAGTGGTTGCTAAGTTGTCCTGGGAGGGTTGTAGGTGGTTGCTAGGAAGTTGCTAAGGTGTTCTGGGAGGTTACTACAGTATGTACAGTAGGTCGTTGATAGGGTGTTCTGGGTGGTTTCTAAGGAGTTCTGGGTGGTTTCTAGGAGGTTGCTAAGATGTTCCGAGTGGTTGCTAGGAGGTTGCTAAGGTGTTGTGGGAGGTTACTACAGTGGGTCGCTGATAGGGTGTTCTGGGTGGTTTCTAAGGATTTCTGGGTGGTTGCTAGGAGGTTGCTAAGGTGTTGTGGGAGGTTACTACAGTGGGTCGCTGATAGGGTGTTCTGGGTGGTTTCTAAGGATTTCTGGGTGGTTGCTAGGAGGTTGCTAAGGTGTTGTGGGAGGTTACTACAGTGGGTCGCTGATAGGGTGTTCTGGGTGGTTTCTAAGGATTTCTGGGTGGTTGCTAGGAGGTTGCTAAGGTGTTGTGGGAGGTTACTACAGTGGGTCGCTGATAGGGTGTTCTGGGTGGTTGCTAAGGATTTCTGGGTGGTTGCTAGGAGGTTGCTAAGGTGTTCTGGAAGGTTACTACAGTAGGTGGTAGATAAGGTGTTCTGAGTGGTTGCTAGGGGGTTGCTAAATTGTCCTGGGAAGTTTCTGAGAGGTTGCTAAGTTGTCCTGGGAGGGTTGTTGGTGGTTGCTAGGAGGTTGCTAAGGTGTTCTAGGAGGTTACTACAGTAGGTCGTTGATAGGGTGTTCTGGGGGGTTTCTAATGAGTTCTGGGTGGTTTCTAGGAGGTTGCTAAGATGTTCTGAGTGGTTGCTAGGAGGTTGCTAAGGTGTTCTTGAAGGTTACTACAGCAGGTTGTTGATAAGGTGTTCTGAGTGGTTGCTAGGGGGTTGCTTAGGTGCTTGTTGTTGTTGCTAGGATGTTGCTACGGTCTTCTGTATGGTTTCTAGGTGGCTTGTCTGCAGCACAAATGCTTTAGGATGACACACACACACACACACACACACACTCAACTTTAATACTTACAGTAATGCTAGAGGTCATTAACCCTACATTTGAGCAATCGTAGCAGTGACGTTTGCTTAGCAACCCCCAGAATATGTAATTTATCTGGCAAATTGTGCTGTGCTGGTATTTTATTAGAAGCTCCTCCTGTGTTAAAACTCAATGGTGTCATTAGCGTTCATGGGCTCTTAATGTTTTCTGGAGTGCATTATTTCATTAGCGAGGCCTCGAGTGGCCCTGAAGAGTGTTATTGCTCCGACTGAATGGAGCTCCAGATAAACCGGATGAGCATCAATCACGAGGCTCCGCCCTCGATTATAATGGGCTCAGATGCAGCAGCTTCCTGCGGACGGCTGAGGGCCGAGTGGGACGTGTTCTTGAGGGCCACTTCAGGGATCCAGAGCTGCACCGCTGTGACTTGCTGCTAATGAATGTAAATAATTGGTGCTCTTAATTGAAGGGGAGGTCTTCATGAAGTCAAAATTAGAAGAGAGAGAAAAATTGATGAAAGGAGAGAGATATTATCTTACAGTGAGGATAGAGGAGTCAGTTCTGCAATGCTCATCTGTTTTATTACATGCAAGATTTACCTGCTACAGTTCTATCTATCTATCTATCTATCTATCTATCTATCTATCGTTCTGTCCATCTATCCATCCGTCATTCTATCTATCGTTTTGTCTATCTTTCGTTCTATCTTTCTATCCATCCACCCAAGCTTCTTCTGTTGTTCTGTCCACCCACCCATCCATCCAAACTATCCATCCATCATTCTGTCATTCTGTCCATCTATCCATCCATCATCCTTTGTCGTTCTGTCTATCATTCTATCCATCTATCCATCCATTGGTCTGTCGTTCTGTCTATCGTTCTATCATTCAATATGTCTATCCATCCATCCATCCATCCATCCATCCATCCATCCATCCATCCATCCATCCTTCTGTCATTCTTTCCAGCCATCCATCGTTCTGCCATTCTGTCCATCCAACCATCCATCCTTCCATCCATCTGTCATTCTGTCTATCGTTCTATCATTCAATATATGTATGCATCCATCCATCGTTCTGTCGTTCTTTCCATCCATCTATCCACCGTTCTGTCATTCTGCCCATCCATCCATCCACCCATCCATTTATTGTTTTGTCATTCTGTCCATCCATCCATCATTCTGTCATTCTATCTATCATTCTGTCCATCCATCCTTCTGCCATTTCGTCCATCCATCCATCCACCGTTCTGTCCATCCATCCATCCATCCATCCATCCATCCATCCATCCATCCATCCACCGTTCTGTCCATCCATCCATCCATCCATCCATTGTTCTGTCTATCATTCTATCCATCCATCCATCTATCTATTGTTCATTCTATCCATCCATCCATCTCTCTGTCTGTCCGTCACCACTTAACTTAATTTAAAACACATCGAATCCTCATCCATGTCCTCAGGTCAAATATTTCACAATATTAAGACAAAAAAGCTTTAAAGCCCCTTCAGTCTGAACTCTAATCGTAGCAGATTCTTCCAGAAACACTTGAGTCACAATTCCATGAATTCAAATAACCTGTTTATTTCAGGATAGTTGCAGGATGAGTCAGCGCAGGTGATGGGGAGTGTGTGTGTGTTTGGCTCCGCCCCCTGCTGCTCTCACACACCTTATGTATCCTCCTCATCCTCAGGTGAGCTCCACCTGCCACACCAGAACCACAACAAACTAGCACGGCTTCCTCTGTCCTTTAAACCTGACGGCACATGCCACGCTTAACCGCGTCCAGAGAGCACAGCTTATTATTTTCTTGGCCTGAGGTGCTGGGAATGTAATATTAGTGTTTTTGCAGTCACACGTACAGTATGAATTGGAAATGCAACATGGAAAAATGCATTTAAGTAGCAGAATTAGTCCAAAAGTCACATCAAATGAGCCCACAAACTGGCCCAATTAGGTAAATGTGCTGTGCTCAGGTGGAATTGACTCATCATTTTCAGCATGAACGGGATCAAATACATCATGCTTGTTTTTTTAACCCCCATGAACCGGACACGAAGCCCCTGGTGTTGGGATGGTGCCGTGGATTCAAGGCCAGCTGATAGAGCGTCTCATCTCACATATTGAAATGCCACGCTGGTGGCCGAGCCGTGATTTATTCCTCTGTGGGTCCTTGGCTTTCCTGCAGAGAGGGAATATGAGCATACAGCATTTTATTGTGGCTCAGGTGAGGTGAAGAGAGATGGGCTAGTACTTTAGTGAGCGATGATAAAACTGTTGAGAAAATCCAACAGACTTACATTGAATATCACTGAGACTTGAGGGTGCAGGGTTACTATCGTTAATGAAAATTAAAATATAAAGATGGAATAAAATAAAATATTTAATGAAAAACTTAAAACTAAACAAAAATTATTAACTAAAATAAGTTGACATTCAAGCACTAAAATTATTAACTGGGAAAAAAAATTAAAATGAACTAAAACTTAAAATTAAACTAAACCTAAAAAAATTTAAATCTAAAATATATTATAAAAATTATATATTATTATAAAAATGACAAAAACATGTAAAAAAAACCTCCTTAAATTTAAATAAAACCAAAACTGCAAATAAAAAAATAAAACCTAATTTAAAATATTATATTTTATAAATAATATAAAAATAACACTGGACGTTATGATCAGCGTCCTCCTGCTGTAACATCGCTGAAATGACAAACGGTAACCTCCTAAAATCTCTGAATCTCTCTGGATCAAGCTCTCATGCTGTTTCTGTCACAACAGATTCTGTGACCCAAATAGAATTACACAATTCACTTCAAATGTTGACATTTAACAAATGCTTTTGTTTTTGATTCTGATATTAAGCTGAGTTTGTGTTCTGACTGCTGCCTGCCTCAATTTACTTCTGCTGTCATGCATCTGGATTCATTCATTTATTATTTGTTTATTTTATTCTATTTTATTTTGAACTTTTTTCTTTGGATTTATTTTTTTTTAAGTTCAAAACTGATTGCTTTGGTTGTCATGGAGTTATATATATTTAACTTTAAACAAAAAAAAAATATATTGAGAATATTTCAGTGAGATTCTTGGATTTTATAGTTTTGCCTGCTTCAATTTACTTCTCTTGTCGTGCAACTGGATTGATTGATTGATTGACTGATTGATTATAAACAAGCATTTCTATTACTGGCTTATATTAATTTGGGGAAAAACGGAAAAATAAAAGTAATATATATACACACACACACACACACGCATGCACACACACACAC
>NW_015536496.1:182155-187974 GCF_001515605.1 Sinocyclocheilus anshuiensis | reverse complement strand
ACGCACACACACACACACACACACACACACACACACACACACACACACACACACACACACACACACACAATTGTTACAAGATGTTAACGAAATATTAAATAACAGGGTTTCACTCATACTGTAGGTTTGGTTCAGTATCACTTGCTCTACTATAATGTTCCCTCTAACTGTACGAGTTAAAGTTCACTTGTCCAGGCCGTGTGACGCTCCAGTATTGACCAGCTCTGTGTGAGTTCACTGGACTCTGAGCCGGAAGGTTTGATTTTACAGTAGTTAAAATAACACATTGATCTTTGGCCCTGCGCTTTCAGTGGGATTCTGGGTCACCTGAATTACGGCAGGTTTATTGCTCGTCATGGCCAACAGGCCTGTTTCTGATGCTAAATCTTTGACTAGGAATCACTAAACACAAACGTCCTGATCAATGAAACATCACAACACAACAGCGCTCCTTAAAAATACAACCTAAGCCACAAAACATCATGTTTCTCTTCAGTTTGTGACCCAGTAGCACACATCTGTTTCCCAGAGACTTCTCAAATGGGTTTTAAGCTTCAACTTTGTCTCAAAAATGCATTGAGAAAAAGTTGAGCTCACATTGAGATCTGACTTGATTGCAGACTTTGTTTTCCATAGAGTTCTGTTTTGTCTCAAAAATGCATTGAGAAATATCTGAGTTCATATTGAGATCTGATTCGATTTCAGGCTTTGGTTTTTATAGAGTTCTCAGTTTTGGCTCAAAAATGCATTGAGAAATATCTGAGTTCATATTGAGATCTGATTCGATTTCAGGCTTTGGTTTTTATAGAGTTCTCAGTTTTGGCTCAAAAATGCATTGAGAAATATCTGAGTTCATATTGAGATCTGATTCGATTTCAGGCTTTGGTTTTTATAGAGTTCTCAGTTTTGGCTCAAAAATGCATTGAGAAATATCTGAGTTCATATTGAGATCTGATTCGATTTCAGGCTTTGGTTTTTATAGAGTTCTCAGTTTTGGCTCAAAAATGCATTGAGAAATATCTGAGTTCATATTGAGATCTGATTCGATTTCAGGCTTTGGTTTTTATAGAGTTCTCAGTTTTGGCTCAAAAATGCATTGAGAAATATCTGAGTTCATATTGAGATCTGATTCGATTTCAGGCTTTGGTTTTTATAGAGTTCTCAGTTTTGGCTCAAAAATGCATTGAGAAATATCTGAGTTCATATTGAGATCTGATTCGATTTCAGGCTTTGGTTTTTATAGAGTTCTCAGTTTTGGCTCAAAAATGCATTGAGAAATATCTGAGTTCATATTGAGATCTGTTTTGATTGCAGTTTTTGGTTTTGAACTCTCAATTTTGTCTCAAATATTTATTGAGAAATGTTTGAGTTCATATTGAAACCTGACGGAATTACAGAGTTCTCAACTTTATTTAAAATATGTAATGAGAAATATTTGAGTTCATATTGAGATTTGACTCGATTTCAACGCTTTTTAGGGTTCTCATGTTTGTCTCAAAGTTCTGAGAAGTATCTGAGTTCGTATTGAGACACTTGACGTTATTGCAGATTTTGGTTTATAACTTTTAATTTTGTTTAAAACATGTATTGAGAAATATTTGAGTTCATATTGAGATCTGATTCGATTTCAGGCTTTGGTTTTTATAGAGTTTTCAGTTTTGTCTCAAAAATGCATTGAGAAATATCTGAGTTCATATTGAGATCTGTTTTGATTGCAGACTTTGGTTTTCATGGAGTTCTCAACTTTGTCTCAAATTTGAGAAATATCTGAGTTCATATTGAGATATTTGACTTGATTGCAGGTTTTGTTTTAGAACTCTCAATTTTGTCTCAAAAGTGTATTGAGAAATATTTGAGTTCATATTGAGATCTGATTCGATTGCAGTCTTTGGTTTTTATAAAGTTCTCAACATTATCTCATAAATTTGAGGAATGTTTGAGTTCATATTGAGACCTGACGGAATTGCAGAGTTCTCAAATTTATTTAAAATATGTAATGAAAAATATTTGAGTTCATATTGAGATTTGACTCGATTTCAACCCTTTTTTAGGGTTCTCATGTTTGTCTCAAAGTTCTGAGAAATATCTGAGTTCATATTGAGACACTTGACGTGATTGCAGATTTTAGTTTATAACTTTTAATTGTGTTTCAAAAATTTATTGAGAAATATTTGAGTTTATATTGAGATCTGATTTGATCTCGGGCTTTGGTTTTTATAGAGTTCTCAAATTGTCTCAAATCTGCATTGAAAATATATATTGTATATATATAATACAATATATATAATATATATGTAAGCAACACACGTGAGATTACTGGTGTATCAGGAGAAACATCTGAGACACAGTCTCCATTTGCCCTCTGTTTAACTTCATTGGTGGAGAAGCATTTGAGACATCCCAGAGATCTCCTATAGGGTGTTTCTTACGTGTTTTACTCCTGATCTTACGTAAATAGATGATGCTGGTCTGTGTCCTGAGACATTAAACGCTTGAGCGTCCCTGTGCTGTTGTATCGAATGACCCGATGGGCCTTTAGCCGTCGCCTGCGGCTCAAAATAGCTGCTACTGTTGGTAACCATCAGTGTTTTTTTCATAGACAGATCTGTGTGTCTTTTGCCATCATTTTGCAGTTTTAGTCTTTTAAACTGTTCTAGATGAATAAGAAATGATCTGTTTGGATTTTTCTGATATTCTGGCCAAGAATCTTCCACTTAAACATGAAGAGACTGTTTGACTGACATATAAGTGACTAACACAGTTTTGCTTTTATTTGGCATTTAGAGGTGGATTTATCTGAAATAGGTGGTAACAAAATAATAGACAAGCTTGGGGGGAAAATAATTTATTTAAATTATATATAAAAAATAGATAATGCTGTAAATTATTGTAAAGAAAACAAAAGCAGAAAATATGTGTAGATTTTTGATCACTGTTTCTGCCTGTCCAAAAGTAATAAGTACTGGTTATTTGGTAATAGTTAACAGTAAGGTTTCATTTGTTAACATTAGTTAACCACATACTTTTACCTTAGTTAATTTTACTAATGCATTTTAAAAACCAAAAGTTGTATCTGTTTGTTAGTTAATGCCTTGTGAACTAACCAGGGTCATTATATCACTGTAAAAAAAAATACGTAAAATTTACGGTAAAAAAATGGCAGCTGTGGTTGCCGGAATTTTACCGTAAAAAATACGGTAGCAACGGGTAAAAAAATGGCAGCCGTGGTTGCCGGAATTTTACCGTAAAAAATACGGTAGCAACGTTTTAGGTTTTACAGTTTTAACTTAAATGTACAGTTAAATACCGTAATTTCATTAACTGATATAATGTTAATATACCAACCCATTGAAGTACTGAAATCTGTTTTGCACCTTTGTAATACACTGATAACCACCAAATGCAGGTGGTGATGAGAAAGTCACATGATGAACCAAAGCCCATCACAAGCAGCTTTTAAATAATAACATATATAGAAGGTGCACAGTGTCATTCACACAAACACTAAACACCATCATGCTAACACATGTGAAACTGAAATAATGCAATGAACATTCATTTAGCAACATTAGATGTAACATACAACCTTAATGTACAAAACTGATAAGAAAATAACTAAGAAGCAGCATAGTTATTTCAACAAAAAAGCATCAAATTTGAAATGTAATGCAGGGAATTCTGGGAATGTCAATTTACGGTTATTCACTGTAAATTATACGATCTTTTTCACTTCCAAAAACGGTATATTACCGTAAAATTAATGTCCAAATCATGTAATGTCCAATACAGTTTTTCACTGTATATAGTAGGGGAATTTACCGTTAACCATTTAACAGGTTTTTACTGTAGCATTTTTACAGTTTTTTACCGTTAAATTCACGGTCATTTAAACAAAAAAAAACTATAATAATAAAAAATAAAAATGTAATAAAATAAAAATATATAATACTTTAAATAAAATAAACATTAACTGAAATAAAATATTTTAAAAACTTAAACTTATTTGATTACAGCTGCAAAGCAACTAATTTTCATGTTTAACTTGATGTACTAAAATTACTAAAACTGAAATAAAATTAATAAAAATATATAGTTGCCAAAAAACTTTTTGTATAAAATGACAAAAACACATAACAAAGTGACTAAAACTTTATTTAAAATTTTGAAATTAAAATGGAAAATACAAAAATAAAAACCAATTCAAAGTACTTAAAAAACTATAACAGTATCTCAGCGATACTAAAATAACACTGGACCTAACATGAACAAACAATGGGAAATCATAGTTTTATTTTATTGTTAGTTCATGTTGGCCAATGCATTAAAACTAATGTTAACACATGAGACTTTATTGCAAAGTGTTACTGGCTATTTCTAAGACGTAACTCAGGAAAAACAAAGATGGACAGAGTCACTGAAAGGTTTGGCGGGTCTCACCTCTCCTGTGACCCCGGGGCATCAGCGGCAAACGTAATTATTGAAAAGTCAGCAAGAGGCTTACGAATAATTTACCATTTACAGTGTTATCAATTGAACTTAACACTGTCTTGGAAACTGTGATCCACAGAGGAAATGTAACCAGAGCAGCAGAGGCGTATTTGTGACGTCTAACCTGAGACAGAACGACATTGACTTCAGCTGGAAATCACACAGAAAGACTTTGGCTCTGTGTTTTGTGAGGTTTATGGGTTCATCTTTGTAGCTAATCCTGTAAATACTATAACTGTTCAATGTTGTATTTTTGTTTGAATGCACTTTAAATACACATTTAAAGTCTTTACTGTGTAATTTATTGATTAATATTAGGCTTAATGAAGTTAAAATAATGGCACCTTTGCAAATAAATGTAAACAAATAGACACTACTGTTCAAAAGTTGGAGGTCAGCAGGAATTTTTGAAGAAATAAATGCTTTTATTTAGCAAGGATACATTAGACAGTGTTATTTTAGAATCATTGTGATACTATTCAGAGGCGGACTTAACCATTAGGCAAAGGTAGGCGACCGCCTTGGGCCCCCAAAAGCCAAGGGCCCCCTAAAATGCTTTTTATATGCGAGATGCGTGTTTAGTGCGGACGCACAAGTGGTTGCTCTGGTGTTCATTACCATGACAACCGTCTGTGCGTCCGCGTTGAACGTGCTTCTTCGCAAAAGTAGGGCGATGTAGAAAATGGGGACGGAATCCCGGAATCTATTCATAAAAACGGAATGTACTGTGTAACGCGGAATGTGACGGAATGAACGGCGCAGATGCGCGTTTCATTTGCTAGTTTGCTAGTTAAGCACACGCAACGCTCGCGGTTGTCGTCTGTAGTAGCTAAATAGTATTTTTGCCATTTAATATTCACATACACTAGTCCATATCGCGGTTTGATTGAAGTGTACTGAATTGCATTTGATTTATTCATTCAATATTTGACGAATTCCGTGACATTGCTCGTTACACAGTAAACTTCTGTTGTGTAGCATTTTGAATGTACAAAAATTAAAGGGTTTGTTTAATTTTCATTGGAATAAAAAATAGATTAATGTTTTCGTTCATTTTCGTTTTCTCATTTGGTTACCAGAAAATGAAAATACACAACACAGAATTTCTAAAAAATAAGTAAATAAAATTAAAATTTCATAGGGCCCTATTATTCTATACAAATTAATAAATTAAGTTGTTTTTATGAATTCAACTAATTAGATATGTTTTTGATTAAACCATTAAAATGGAATACAGAAAAATTAAAATAAAAAAAAGAAAGCGCAGGCCATAAGAATGTAATTTTTGTTAAACTTTTAATAGGCCTAAATTGCTGTTAAATTAAACAAGT
>NW_015536496.1:181442-182120 GCF_001515605.1 Sinocyclocheilus anshuiensis | reverse complement strand
GAATGTACAAAAATTAAAGGGTTTGTTTAATTTTCATTTGGAATAAAAGATAGATTCATGTTTTTGCCTTCATTTGATTACCAGAAAAATGAAAATACACAACACAGAATTTCTAAAAAAAGAAGTAAATAAAATTTTTATTGAAATTTCATAAGGCCCTATTATTGTATACAGATTAATAAATTAAGTTGTTTTTATGAATTCAATTAATTAGATATGTTTTTGATTAAACCACTAAAATGGAATACAGAAAAAAAAAAAAAGAAAGCGCAGAATTTGGGCCCTAAGAATGTAATTTTTGTTCAACTTTTAATAGGCCTAAATTGATGTTAAATTAAACAAGTTTCATGATTTTAATTAATCAGACATGTTTTTTGTTAAAATTGAATATAATCATCCAGAAAAATTAAAAAGAAAAAAAAAACTGAATCCAGAAAAATTCAAACTGAAAAAAATATTTTGGAAAAAATAAAACTTAGGCTAATTTGGGAAAAATAAAACGGATTTCATAGGGCCCTACAAATATCATGCATCTGAAGCTATAATTTTAATACTAAGCAACAGTGCATATTATATAGGGCCTATTTTAATTTTTTTAAATGGCGCTCACTCGTTTTTGTGAAAGACCCAAGAAGGACCATGCACAGTCACTTTCCACACAGGCACACTTCATGTTTG
>NW_015536496.1:176087-181365 GCF_001515605.1 Sinocyclocheilus anshuiensis | reverse complement strand
AAAGCTGTAAATCAATTGCTATTTCGTGGTCTAAAGCATGAAAGAAAGCCCTTATAACATGTACATGAAAAATGTACAAACATTGGACAAAACTGTGGGGCACCATTGTGCAGCAGCAAGCATCACAACAACAAAGGAACTTCAAGGCTGTTCAAGGTAAATGTGTGCAAATATATAGGGCCCGATTCCTGTATTTTGCCTGGGGCCCCCAAATCACTAAATCCGCCCCTGATACTATTATAGTTTTCATCAGGGTTATAACTGAAACTAAAACCATAAAAAAATTGTTAATTTAAATAAAATAACAAAAACTGAAATAACATATATATAAAAAATGTATTTTATTTCGGATAGATGCCAAGACTTCATTTCATGTAGACTATAAGGACATAAACAAATCAACATAAAAAAAATTTAAATAAAGAAAAGAAAGTAAAATAATCCTGTTTTTATTAAGATTTTCAGTTAGTTTTTTATTTTTACATTTTCTGTTTTCATTGGAATTTTAGTTAAAGTTGTAGTGATTTGTCATTTTTGTTTTTACTCATTTTATTTCAGTTTTAGTTGAGTTATTTTAGTACATTAAGTTAAACTAAATGAAAATGATATATATTGCCTTGGAAGCTAGCTGTAATAAAATTACTGTAATAAAAATGTTTTTTTTTCACACTATATTTTGGTTGGCATTTATTTTATTTTAAGTAATGAAAATGTTTGTGGATTTTTTAAAATGGATTTATGGATTTAATACACATATATAAAACTATAATAACCCTGGCATTAAATTGATCAAAAGTAACACTAATGTTCAGTAAATTATTTTATTTTTTTTACTTTCTATTCATCAAAGAATCCTGAAAAATAATGGTTTCCACAAAAATATAATACAGCACAACTGATTTCAACACTGATAATAATCAGAAATGTTTCTTGAGCAGCAAATCAGCATATTACTATGATTTCTGAAGATCATGTGACGCTGAAGACTGGAGTAATGATGCTGAAAATACGGCTTTGATCACAGAAATAAATTACAGTTTAACAGATATTCACATAGTACACAGTTATTGTAAATAGTAATAATATTTCACATTTTTGCAGCATTCTTGATCAAATAAATCCAGCCTTAGTGAGCAGAAAAGATCTTACTAACCCCAAACTTTCAGTATACAGTATTTTGATAGTCCAGTCACTCAGATTCGGATGACAGATGTGTGTCTGTAAATACAGCCAGAGGGGAGGTGATCTGATCTCGCTCTGATTCTCTTTAACTAGTAGAGTTTCCTAATGCAAACATCACTGTAACTGTCAAGCATAAATGCAGTATTTCAGTGTGAAGCACAATGTGCATTGAGTACAAAATCAGTGCCGGTGAGTTTTGTGCTGTCAAACCCCACGCACTCTTTGCAAGCATCTACAGCAGCAATTTAGCAATATGTCATGTTTACAAGAGCTGATGTTAATTTAGTCTGTAATTAACCTTTGAGCGGTGCAGCGCTGCCGTCGCTCTGATATTTCTGACTCTGAAGTGAGGTTTGCACCAGGGCAACAGCAGCAGCAGCAGCTCTCAGGAACAATGCCACGCCGTGTGATTGAACATGTGACCCCAGAACTCGCCTTTGTGCAGGTGACCGAAACAATGTGCTGCTATGGCAACAGTTTTGGCCCACAGACAGCCGATAGGGCAGCTGCATGCTCTGAATCAGACTCTCTCACATGTGCATTTGGGTTTTCACATGGGGATGTTGTTATGTTTTGTTTGTATGACATCATGGGTTTTAGTGTTGAATGTTGTGAATGTTTACTGTAGCTCAGCTCTTGCCAATGCAAATGTACATATTCTCTCTGGATGCATTTTATTTCATGCATTCAAAATACTAGACATTTATATTATTTCTCATTTTGCATTGATGGTACACATTGTTATTTCATTTCGTGCATTCAGATACTAGACATTTACACTATTTCTTACATTGCATTGAATCATTTTTTATTTTATTTAATCAATTTAAATACTAGACTTTTATATTATTTCTTACATTGGATTGAACATATAGTTTAAAAAAATATTAATCCATTCAAATACTAGATTTTTATATTATTTCTTACATGGCATTGAAGATATAATTTTTCATTTATTTAATCAATTTAAATATTAGACTTTTATATTATTTCTTACATTGCATTGAACATAGTTTTTAAAAAAATATTAATGCATTCAAATGATAGATTTTTATATTATTTCCTACATTGCATTGAAGACATGATTTTTTTTTATTTTACTTAATGCATTTAAATACTAGACTTTTACATTATTTCTTACATTGCATTGAAGATGTATATTTTTTATTTTATGCATTCAGTATTGGGTAGAAATTGCTTTTTGTGAGTACAAAGTATTAAAATCACAAACTAAGAAACTAATGTAATTTTATTGGTAATAAAATTGTAAACCAAGAAGAATGTTCAGTAATTGTAATTATAGTATTTAATTATATATAATTATTTTAATACATTTTCTTTATTTTAAAACGTTGAAAGTTAGCAGATTTGTCATTATGCTTAAATAAGACTCAACAAAGTTGGAAATAAGCTAAAAATGATTTCTATTTACGAACCAGCCAGGGTCTTCATGATGTTGCATAATCTGGATATATTGTAAAATGTGTGTGTATTTTGCTTCAGAAAAATGACATTTCTGTGAAATCTGTGAATGAAGCATTTTGTAAGCGTAGTTTTGTGAGACGTCTCGCACGTGTAATTGGACTGTCCTCGGGGAAGGGGATTCCGAGCGTCAGTCTTATAATCATTTTGATTGGCTTCTTTCATTCATGAACTGCAGCCGAACAATTATTGGCAGGAAATTGCAGCTGCTCACGATGCTGGAGTTGATTATAAGAGCACCGGCACTCGGAGCGCGTCTAATCACACACACTCACACACACACACACACACACACACACACACACTGTCCATTGAACGCGGGCCTGTCGCCCCCCTCGGAGTGTGTAGGTGGTAGATGTGACATTTAAAACCAGTTCCACATCTCACCTGCTGTTTACAGGCCTCACAGTCACAAAACAGCCCCGTGTCACGGTACATGAGACCTTTACACAAGAACTCCATCCTGACTTGGATTTGAAAAGTGACGCTTATTTTGAACAGCTATAGAAGTCGACTGCCTACACGCAGTAGAATAGAAGAATAAAGTCAAGCCGCGGTGCTTTGAGGACTAGTTAGAGGACTCTGTCATCGTTTACCCACACCTCTTCTGCGCCACACAACAGATGTAATGCTGTTCACTCTCATAGCGTGAATGTATTTCACATGATGATGATGAAAGTCTTTGGGGTTTTGAGCAGTGGTTAAAAATGAAGATGTAAGCTAAAATTATATTTCTTGTTTTATTTTGTTTCTTTGACAGATATAGTTTTTACTTAAGAACAAGGTTCCCATTGTATGAGATCATTTTAAAAGTGTGATTTCTGGACCTGGAAAGTCATTAAAATTAAAATTAAAATTAAAATTAAAATTAAAATGGAAATGGAAATGGAAATGGAAATTAAAATTAAAATTGAAATTAAAATTAAAATTAAAATTAAATTTAAATTATTTACATTTAAATTTAAATTTAAAATAAAAAAATAGAAGTTCAATTTCAACTTATTTCATTGTTTATATATAATTTCTATGTTTATATATAAATAAGTAATTAAAACGTGTGTGTGAGTGTACACATATGTATATATAAACTTGATTTTATATATTTTTAAATGTTTATATATAAACAGTAATTAAATCTCAAACATGTTGTTGGGTACATATTGCTTTTTGTGAGTAAAAAGTAATTTAAACATTTTTTACATTTAAAATTTAAAACTAATGTAATTTTACTTGTAATAAATAGTGTAAATGAAGAAAACATTCAGTTATTATAATTATAGGATGTAATTATTTATAATCGTTTTATTTTATTATTTTAATTAATTGCCACTCCTAGTTTCTGTAAGTAAAATGTTAGAAAATAAACAGATTTGTCATTAATTGTCATTGTCTAAAATAAGACAAAGCCAGGTTTAAAATAAGTTAAAAAATCACGATTTAGTAAGCCAAATTCGTAGTTTTAATTTATTTCCTTAACAACTGTAAATTAATAGATAAGATAAAAAATTTATTTTTATTATTTTTTATTATTTATATATATATATATGTATATATATATAAATTACAGTTGTTAAAAAAACTATATATATATGTATATATATATATATATTCTTTTTATAATAAATAATAAAAAACCCACCACCTTCCCCAGCTCCACCCGTATAGATCTGCTATGGGTTATTTTATATGCTATTTGTGCAGCAGCAGTATGTCTTAAATACTCACAGCACCGTATCGCCATTTGCATTGGCAGTAGCAAGTTCCTGTACTTGCTTGCAGCCGTTTATATATATATATATATATATATAAATTAAATAAAACAAAATCATAATCTAGAAACATCACGGAAATTCATTGGTAGTCAAAAGTGTAAACCACAAAGAACATTCAGTTATTGGAATTATGGATATATATTTCCATTTCTGGATTCTGTAAATAAAAAGTTTGAAAATGAGCAGAATTGTGATTATAGCAGAAGCTTTGTTATAAATCAGAATTATCTTCAAAAAGCTTGAAAAATGCTGGTTTAGAGTTTATAAATGAAAAGAGCTGCTAGGTTGAGTCAAACTATAGGTGGATTTGGAGAGATCATGCCTGTTCTTTATAGCTTCTCTAACAGATTCAGCTCTTCTGTTCTCCTGAATGCTGTGCTGCTTCTCTCTTCAGGTCTTGAACCTCTTCTTGGCGTTGCTCCTGAGCTCCTTCAGCGCAGACAACCTCTCATCTCCGGATGAGGACGGCGAAATGAACAACCTGCAAATTGCCATCGCTCGCATCCAGCGCGGGATGCTGTGGCTCCGGCAGGCGCTCTGCGACTTCTTCAACGGGAACTTCAAGCGGCGCCGGCAGAAGGCCAAGGAGGCCAAAGCCATGCTGAAGCTGAAGAGACTGAGCCAGCAGACGCACTGGGCCGAGGGCAACGGGACAGCCATCATCGAGCGCGCCGCGGAGGATGACAGCTACATGACCAACCCCAACCTCACCATCAGCGTCCCCATCGCGCCTGGAGAGTCCGACCTGGAGTTCCCTGAGGAAGATGACGAGGAGGAGGAGGAGGAGGAGGAAGAGGAAGAGGAGCAGGACAATGAAAAGTACCATTAAGAGAAATTTGTCT
>NW_015536496.1:175946-176077 GCF_001515605.1 Sinocyclocheilus anshuiensis | reverse complement strand
ATATATATATATATATATATACACAGTACAAAACTAAAACTTATTTCAGACAATTGCCGAGGAAACATTTCTTATTTTCATTTCTGTCATGACAACTCTTGGAGGGATTGGCATGGTAATGTGAGCATGTA
>NW_015536496.1:161260-165532 GCF_001515605.1 Sinocyclocheilus anshuiensis | reverse complement strand
CTTACTGCCTTGCATTTATATGGCTGGCTAGCATTCACTAGAGATTCCTGCAGCGCGCTTTCAGAGTTTCTCTGAAATCCTTCACCTTCCCCAGCTCCACCCGTATAGATCTGCTATGGGTTATTTTATATGCTATTTGTGCAGCAGCAATATGTCTTAAATACTCACAGCACTGGGTAGACCTATCGGACTGCGCCATCTAGAGTTTCATGCCAGAACTCTGTATTTAGGTTTACTTGATGTACTAAAATAACTAAAACTGAAATAAAAATGAATAAAAACTATGTAGACATATTTAAAATGTCACAAAATTAATTGAAATGAAAGCAGAAAATAGAAAAATAAAAACTGATTCAAAATATTGACAAAAACTATAAGAGTATATCAATAATACTAAAAAAACACTGGCTCAATGAATATGACACAATTTGAAATACAGCATGATTTGGGAGCAATGTTATATTAGTATTATTTATATGCTATTTTTGAAATTTATTATAGCTTCTATTAATAATTTGAATTGGATTTATTTTTAGTTTTTTTATTTTACTTTAAATTGTGTGTATATATATATATATATATACTCTAATATATACTTTAATTTTGCCAAGCTAAACAATACATTTGATATTTTCAGTTTTCACGTTAGTTTAATTTTTATTATTTATTTATTTATTTTATTTTATATTTATTTATTTAATCAGTTATTTTTATATTTTTATTTGTCATGTTCATTTTATTTTATTTTTTATTTTTTTAGTAATCTTATGTGCTTTTGTGACTTCAATTTTTGTCAAGCGGAACATTTTTTAAAATATATTTTCAGTTTTAATGTTAATTTATTTAAATTTTTAGTATGTTTATTTTTAGTAGTTTTGTTAAGCTAAATAATTTTTTATATATATTACATTTAATTTTAATTTTTATTAAATTTTACAATTTTTTTTTTTTGTTAGTAATTTTGTTATGTTCTTCTGTCACTTATTGTTTTTCCCCCTTAATATTACTATTCAGGTTTAATTTAGTTTTAGTTTGCATTTATTTCCAGTAATTTTAGTGCTTCAACCTAAACTAATTACAGTTAGTTGCTGAGGCAACATTTCTAATATTTATATTTGATATTATTTCAGCTTTATATCAATTAACAAAAATGTTTATAATAGTTTTGGTTATCAATAATAACCCTGTTTGGGAGACTAGAATCCTAATCCTGCATACTATTTGATTCATATTTGATTGTCTGGCTTATAAACATATTTATGAAATGTTAATTAGTGCTTCAAGACTAGTCACTGGACGTTTCTGAAGTTTTGCATTTAGTTTTAGTTTTTTTAATTGGTTTAGTTTGAGACATTTAGTGGGAAGCAAGCAAGATATCGTTGGACTCAAGTGTACTGTACAGTTTGCTTTGTTGTAGTTATGTTTGTTTTCATATTTAGCCATCGTAAACATTGTGTAAAACAATCAAATGCTGTCAAACAGATGCTTGTCTTGTCTAATAATGCGGTCAGTCAGAGAATCTGTAAAATGGAACAGACTTATTATCGAGGGTCGTGTTGTTACATGAGGCTGGATCTATAATATGCTTTAATGTTATGCGCTCATGAATGTTTGATGTGAGTGATCGTCAGCGTAATGGCACGATAACGCAGCTGCATTGTTTATGTTCCCTAAACATATCGGGTTTCTTAAACTCTTGTCATGTTTTAAGTGCTGCAACGTGTTTTTGAGGACAGCTGCGTGCGGATGAAGGTGTCCGGATCAGCCGCAGACACAAACTGTTAGCATCTTCTGTTGGTCTGGCTCTCTTCCTCCGAGCCGTGCGTCTCTGTCTCTTCACCCGGTCAGACGAGGTCGAGCGCACAGAGACTAATAAGTAGCTCTCAGACGAATGGGAATCGCAGTTATGAATACCCACTCGCAACTGCTGTTTTCTCCTGCGTCTTCCTCCAGAGATGTTTTCCCTTCAAACACAGGCATGTCGTGTCCTCATCGGATGTCATGGCCAGATTTATTTTTGTTTCATATGTACATGAGAACATATTGGCCTGCCTGAGTAAAAGGCTTGAGGTTAAGGGTTAAACCGACTACAGCCTGCGGTTCTGTGTGTGTGTGTGTGTGTGCGTGTGTGCGTGCGTGCGAGCGTGCGTGCGTGTGAGTGAGTGAGTGTGTGTGTGAGTGAGTGAATGTGTGTGTGTTTGTGTGAGTGTGTGTGAGTGTGTGTGTGTGTGTGTGTGTTTATGCGAATTTTTTTTTTCAAGTAACAACATTTTTTTATGGTTTTATTTTTATTTTTGGTTAGCAGTAAAATCCCTGGTAGTGAATGTGGTTAGTCTTAGCATTTATATATATTTTAAATAGTATTTTTTTTTTATATATATTTTGTAAAATATATTTTTTCTTAATTTTGTTAATATATTTTTCATAATTTGTATTTTTATTTAAATTCTTTTTTTTTTTAATATGTTTATATTGTTTTCATTCATTTTTTATTTAAGTTTTAGTTATTTTAGTGCATCAAGTTAAACTACTGTAAATGAAAATGAGAAATGTTGCCTTTGCATAGCGTCTCATAGCTGAGTGAGTTTCCAGTTTAGTTAACTATAATAACCCTGTTCCTGCTTGTGGTTAGTCTCAGACTGCTGAAAGCACGATAAACTCTTTAACAGCGAGGCATTTATTAATCGCCGGATCAATTAGACTTAAAGGCATTCTGAGTGAAAGTGCGTGTGATTTCCATTCCTTGCGGATCTTTATTCTCTAAGTGCTTTTCTCAGGTCCTCACCGACAGTGACCCGTAAGTGACTGGGATCCTCTCTCTGTTAGAAATGAATCTGGGCCGTGGCGTCCGGCTCGGCTTGTAGTCGCGCACCTGTGACGAAGGAGTTTCATTTTCGTCTCTTTAATCTTTCACTACACCTGTTCTACCTTATTCTGTCCATCTTTTATCTTTTCGTTTAGCTGTTCTTTTATCTTGCGCCGCACCTGTCCTCTCCCACTCGATCTTTCGCTGTCCTTTCTCTCGTATCTTGTGTCGTTTTCCCTCCCGGCACAGATTATCTGGGTTTCCCCGAATCACAAAGCTTGGTAATAGTCCAGAACTTTCTCTGTCTTTAATCATCAGGGATGTGGGAAGCACATGAGGATGTTTGTTCAGAACAGCTTCTATTTCTGGTGTCATTAATAGGGAGTGTTCTGCTTTCTATATAAATACTGATGTAAGAGTGACACAGACGCCCCGGAGACTTATATTATACTGTACATTAGCATTTCCTCAACATTTGCATTTTCATTTTATAGCTCTGCGCTCCTACTGTATGACAACTACTGACTCATTTGTGCCTGGTGTTAATTTTAGGAATTAAACAAGGAATTTTATGTATTTATTTATTTACTAAAATCCATAATACTAATATTTATTTATCTGTTTGTTTGTTTATTTATAGATATTTATAGATATACTAATATTATTATACATTTATTTGTTTGTTTGTTTATAGATAGATAGATTTAGTTACAGTTTGTAGACTGATCCTAATATACATTATTTTTTTTATTTAATTATTTGTTTAATTATTTAATTATTTATAGTTATACTAATATTTATTTATTTATTTTTATTTATTTTTAATTAATTTTATTTAATTTATTTATAGGTATAACATGCTAATATACATTTGTTTATTTATACACATACTAATATTAATCTACATTTGTTTGTTTGTTTATAGACACTCTAATACAAATAGTTATTGATTGATTGATTGATATAATACTAATATACATTTATTAAATTATTTATAGGTATAGTAATATATGTTTATTTTTTGGTGTACTATTTATTTATTACAGTAATACAAATACTAAAACATTTATTAAATATAGATAAGTATACTAATATTGATTTATTTATAGTAATGTTTATGTTAATGTTTATGCATTTATAGATAGATAGATAGATAGATAGATAGATAGATATTGATTGATTGATTGATTGATTGAGTGAGTGAACGTGGTAATCTCTTAATTTGGCGAATAGCTCATGTTAGCAGCAAAAGCTGCCAATATGTAGCCTATGCTAAATAATGAAAAAGTCTATATTGTATTTAAAATTATTACTGTTTTAAGTAAATTAGTCATATTAACTTACGTTTAAAGAAACACTTTGACTTCTGGACCATAAAAAAAAGGGGAAAAAAAGAAAGAATGCTCATCGCGGTGGAGTAGGCTAACGACAATCAACAGGTGAAGGTCTATTTGTGATGATATGTG